>NC_061514.1:90140962-90189186 GCF_022539505.1 Lolium rigidum | reverse complement strand
GTTCAACTTTTATTTGTTCTTCGGGTTCTATAGGTTTCTTTTCACTTTTATGAACCGCACTATTTATAACGAGTACTCCCTCATTTTAGCGGGAAAAGGAGTTTTTTCAATATAAGCTTCAGGAATAACATGATCAGCAGTTTCAACTACAACACATTTATTAATAGATGGATCAATTTTATCTTTATACGGTTCATGATACTTGTCAAAATTCTTCTTAGGCAATTCATAATGAGAGGCAAAAGCTTTATAAAGATTTGCAACAACTTGAGAATCAAGACCATATGTAGCACTCATATTACGAAATTCATCAGTATCCATAAAAGCTTCAATGCATTTATAATCATAAATTATACCGATTCTCTATCCTTGTCGTTCTCCCAACCTTCGGTATTTTCTTGGATCCGATCAAGAAGGTCCCTTTTAAACTCTTCCTTATTGCGTGTAAAGGATCCGGAACAAGAAGTATCCAGCAAGGTCTTGTCTTGAAAAGAAAGTCTTGCATAGAAATTATCAATAATAACATTACCAGGAAGCTCATGAATGGGGCATTTGAGCATTAAAGACTTCAATCTCCCCCAAGCTTGGGCAATACTCTCTCCATCATGAGGCCAAAAATTATATATGCGGTTCCTATCTTTGTGAATTTCACTTGGAGGATAAAATTTGGAATAAAATAAAGGCACAATGTCCTCCCAATCAAGAGAATCACCATTCTTCGGCAATTTATACCAATGCGCCGCTTTACCAGACAGCGATATAGAGAATAGTTTCTTCCTAACTTCATTCATAGCAATACCTGCACATTTGAATAACCCGCATAATTCATGCAAAATCAGTAAATGATCACCGGGATGGACAGTTCCATCCCCTTCATAGCGGTTATCCATAACATGTTCAATAATTTTCGTAGGTATTTTATATGGTATTACTTCCTCACACTGGCGCCTCATCCACTACCGTTGCGGTAGTAGTAGATTTCCCAAACAGAAATTGAAGAGAAGATCTCTCCATAATGACTTATAGCGCAGGCGAAATAAAATCAGCACAAACGGTAAAGGTTTTCCTTACCAATTCCGCTTACCAATAGCGCTTCACTCCCCGAGCAACGGCGCCGGAAAATAGTCTTGATGACCCACAAGTATAGGGGGTGTATCGTAGTATCTTCGATAAGTAAGAATGTCGATCCCAACGAGGAGCGAGAAGGTGTTGACGGGCAGTTTTGATGAAGGATTTCTCGTAAATGCTCACGAGACAAGTATTCGGGGGGTTTTGATGTAACGGATGAATAAAGTACAAGTAAGTAAAATGCGAGAGAAATAATTGCAGCGAGTGGCCCAATCCTTTTAGCACAAAGGACAAGCCGGTTTGTTTACTTATAATGATCAAACGTTCTCGAGGACACACGGGATTTTAGTCTAGTGCTTTCGCTACATACAACTGATTAATCTTCATTGTTTTGATAAGTGTTGTGTGGGTGAACCTATGTAACGGCCCCGGGTAGTATCCCATATTAGATTTGTTTGTGCTTTTCTTTTATGCATCATCATGGCATATGCATCATCTCATCCATGGTTTTTACAAAATAAAAATTATTTTGAAACCCTAATCTCCCTCTTCCACCATATTTCTTATTTTATAATTAATCCTTCCAACAAAATAGTTTTGAATATAATTTGCTTTGTTTTGGTTACAAATAAAATAAATACTTTGGAAACTATTTCTTTTAACCTCACTCCCATCTTCGATTCAATTCAAAATTGAATTGGAGTTGTTTTCAAATGTTTAAACAAATAAAAAGAGAAAAGGTTTAAAAATAAAAATAAAACCAAACCCCTCCCCTCTGGGCCTCTTCCTTCCCCTGGCCCATCTTCCTCTCTCTTTTCTCTCCTCCTCCGGTGGCCCAACTTCCTCTCTTCCCTCCTTGGCCCAAGCCCACCTCCCCACTCTCCCTCAGCCCAAGTACCCCTTCGTCCTTCTAACCGTGTCGTCCTTCTCGCCAGAGAGAGAGCACGCACGGCGCGATGGAGCTGCCGTGGTCCTCCCCCTCCATCGCCTCACCTGCTCCCTCCCCCTCTCTTTATCTCTGCCTAGACCGCACCTTTTCCCCTCTCCCACGCCACTCTCGCCCCTTCTTTCTTCTCTCGCAAGCCAAAAACGAAGAGGGTTTCCCCACCGTGAGTCACCGCAGCAACTCCGCCATGGCGCCGCCACCCTGGTCACCCCCTCGTCGATCCGAGACCACCACGAGCTTCGCCTCCCTCTCCTCGTTCACCTCCTGCAAGGAATCGACCCCGAGCCCCTCAATTTGACGCCAAATCGCGGTTCCCTTCTCCGACTCCGGCGGCGTCTGTCGTCGATTCCGGCGACGCCCGTCCCTCCCCGGCCATGCCGAGCTCTCCGCCGCCTTCCTGGTAACCGTCTGCATCTCCTCGACCTCCTCTCACTCTTTCTCTCTTCATGGTTCGTCATCTCGCCGTTGACCGCCTCCGGCCACCCGCAGATGTCGTCGCCGGCGTCGCCACGGTGCTCCCCTGGCTCCGAATTCACCACGGGAAGACTCCCCTTCGTCTTCCGCTTCGAACCCGCACCCGCGCGCATCCTGGAGACCTCCTCACAGCCCGCGCCTGCGACGCCAGGGCGCGGTGACCACCGCCATCTGCGACGCGCGCGGCATCCCTTCGTGCACGGAAGCTTTGCCACGCCAGCAGCCGACGTGGCTCAAGGCCCCACTCGCCAGCCTCACGGGCTAGCCACCCGCTCGGTGAGAAACTCCCCTCAGATTCGGATCTGAATCTTTTACCCTTAGCCCCCTATCATCTTTTTGTTATGAACCCGACGTCCCTGTGTGTGTCTGTTTCCTAGAACACCCCCTGCAAACTTTGCAAATAAACCCGGGGCCCCTCCCTGGCAACTGTTTTGTTTTCGGGTCCTTTTCCTAATAAAATAAATCTGTTTTCTATTTTAAATACTAATAAAATCAATCTGTTAATAACTTTTTATTGGTAACTCGAAATAAAAAGTGTGGTATATGAAAATTGATCAGAAAAATGTGTTGAACATGAATATGCCATCCATTCATCTGTTTGCATCTCGCATCATGACGCGCGTTGATAGTTGTGCATGTTCACCCCACATACATGCGGAGTATTTCGGATACCGACTACGGTTTTCCCCGCTCCGTTTAATATTGAAGTAGCTCACCCCTGCCATGTTATGACATGCTAATCAACACTTAAATTTGACGGTAGATATGCAACTCCAACCTAATTTGCTTGTCCGGGGTTTCGACTCCGATTAATATAGATAAGTTGCATCGCATCATCTTTGCCATGTCATGCATATCATCTTGATCATCTTGGATCTTCTTTATTTGTAGTTGTAAGACTTGCATACGTTGTGTGTTCCAGCATTTGCTTCTTCCCGGATAGGATCGCGAAGTGTTGATGTGAGATACGACGAGTTCTCCGACAAGTTCTTCTGCAGCTTTTCACAGGCGAGCCCTCTCTCTTCACCTATTTTACTCTCTCCCTCGCACTGCTATCCTTATGTTGCGATTCTTTATCGAGTCACGTGTCCTATTCCACTTGTTACCCTAATAATCCTATATGTATCATTCCTCACCCTTAGCCGTTGCTTGATGTTTGAGCCTTGCGAGTCGTAGGCGTGTTTAGGCTCTGTTGTTATCTCGATCTGTTATCGGGATATGTTGGGTTGTTGGGAGGTTTTCACATACTATATCAGTTGTTGGAGATACACATGCTTTACTTATTTGTTAACAACTAAAATTGTAAGCAGAGGCATCTGTGAGCCCCTTTGCGAAAGCATCGGAACTTTGACTCGCTAATGTCCCCTAGGACCCGAGTTCTTGTTATCCGTTCCGAGATTGAGCGCTCTACCCATGCGTGGGGACGATTATTGGGACCCCCTCACCCATTACCTTTTCTCAAGTCGGTTGAAAAGGGGGCCACAACCTTGGTTTTATTTGCCTATGCCATGTATGCCATGCTTTACTTATCTGTTGCCTTCGGGTGTTTACTTCTGTTGCCTTCGGGTGTTTATATTCTCGTACTGTACCCCGCGGGACGTTTAGCGAAGCGTGTGGTTCGCACGCCTAGCCGCCGTCGCAAACCTCCGAGTCCGCTTCGGAGTACGGCCGGACTTCGTCACGGGTAGCTTAGTTGGGTGGCCCCCTAGACTTTCTTGTTGAACTCGGGAACGGTCTTGTTGTGAGACATCCACCTGTCGTAAGTGGGTCGAGCATGCGTATGGTTACATTTGGGCAACCCCTGCAGGGTGTACATCTTATCGATAAGCCGTGTCCGCGGTTATGGACGACTTGGAGCTGTATAGCTTGATGATACGTCTCCGACGTATCGATAATTTCTTATGTTCTATGCCATATTATTGATGATACCTACATGTTTTATGCACACTTTATGTCATATTCGTGCATTTTCTGGAACTAACCTATTAACAAGATGCCGAAGTGCCGGTTCTCGTTTTCGCTGTTTTTGGTTTCGGAAATCCTAGTAACGAAATATTCTCGGAATTGGACGAAACGAAAACCCAGGGGCCTATTTTTCCACGGAGCTTCCAGAAGACCGGAGAACATACGAAGTGGGGCCACGAGGTGGCGACACCACAAGGCGGCGCGGCCTAGGGGGGCCCGCGCCGCCCTATGGTGTGGCCCCCTCGTCAGGCCCCCGACTCTGCCCTTCCGCCTACTTAAAGCCTCCGTCGCGAAACCCCTGATGCGAAAACCACGATACAGAAAACCTTACTGAGACGCCGCCGCCGCCGATCCCATCTCGGGGATTCCGGAGATCTCCTCCGGCACCCTGCCGGAGAGGGGATTCATCTCCCGGAGGACTCTACACCGCCATGGTCGCCTCCGGAGTGATGAGTGAGTAGTTCACCCCTGGACTATGGGTCCATAGCAGTAGCTAGATGGTTGTCTTCCCCTCATTGTGCTTCATTGTTGGATCTTGTGAGCTGCCTAACATGATCAAGATCATCTATCTGTAATTCTATATGTTGTGTTTGTCGGGATCCGATGGATAGAGAATACCATGTCATGTTAATTATCAAGTTATTACACATGTGTTGTTTATGATCTTGCATGCTCTCCATTTCTAGTAGAGGCTCGGCCAAGTTTTTACTTTTAACTCCAAGAGGGAGTACTTATGCTCGATAGTGGGTTCATGCCTCGCATTGACACCAGGACAGATGACGGAAAGTTCTAAGGTTGTGTTGTCTTGTTGCCACTAGGGATAAAACATTGGCGCTATGTCCGAGGATGTAGTTGTTGATTACATTACGCACCATACTTAATGCAATTGTCTCGTTGCTTTGCAACTTAATACTTGGAGGGGTTCGGATGATAACCTCGAAGGTGGACTTTTTAGGCATAGATGCAATTGGATGGCGGTCTATGTACTTTGTCGTAATGCCCAATTAAATCTCACTATACTTATCATGTCATGTATGTGCATTGTTATGCCCTCTCTATTTGTCAATTGCCCGACTGTAATTTGTTCACCCAACATGCTTTTATCTTATGGGAGAGACACCTCTAGTGAACTGTGGACCCCGGTCCATTCTTTAATACTTGAAATACAAATCTGCTTGCAATACTTGTTTTACTATTTTCTCTGCAAACAATCATCTTCCACACAATACGGTTAATCCTTTGTTACAGCAAGCCGGTGAGATTGACAACCTCACTGTTTCGTTGGGGCAAAGTACTTTGGTTGTGTTGTGCAGGTTCCACGTTGGCGCCGGAATCTCTGGTGTTGCGCCGCACTACATCTCGCCGCCATCAACCTTCAACGTGCTTCTTGAATCCTACTGGTTCGATTAAACCTTGGTTTCTTACTGAGGGAAACTTGCCGCTGTGCGCATCACACCTTCCTCTTGGGGTTCCCAACGGACGTGTCAACTACACGCATCACTTGATCATAGAACAACTTACACCTTATACTTGTTGTTAATAATCTGATAATAACTTGCGTAGTAATATAGCATTACTACAACCGATACCTAATAAAACTTGTCCACCGTTGAGTGCCTTTTACATTGCCTCTTCGCAATTGTTGGAGGGGATATGTGTAATCGGTTGGGTTATGTTTGTGTAGTATTTATCTGTTACCTTGTGCGCTCTCTTATCTTCTCTGATTAGGCGGATGTTGTAGCGTGTCTCTATTGGTTATAGTTTTGCTGCCGCTAAACCTACCATATAGCCCCAGGCGATATATATTTATACTCGCTCGGCGAGCATAGCCATTTCTAGTCTCGCTAAGTACGTGCCGGAGTTCGTTCCTTGGTACTTACTCTCGCCTTTCCTCTTTCTCTTTTTCTTCCTCCCTTTTGTCGGCAACCGATGGCCCGACTTTGACAGGTACGAGATGACGACGTTAGCAAGGTTACCCTTCCGGCTTGGCCTGGGCAGGGTTATGGACGCCACTGGTTATCTTCAAGACTCTTAGTCCAATTTGTATCTTGTCCGTACTCGGACGTATTCGATCTTCTGTATGATTCGGATCTTTGTACTGGATATTTGTATCTTGACTCGTTGGAGTCGTTGTTGTAATATATGTATCTTGTGGGCTCTATTGTAATCATGTTGTAATGTTACCGCTCGTGTTAATTCCTCTGGCATCACGTGTGTGATTCGTCGCGCACGTCGTGTCGGAGGGCGTCTCAGAATCGATATCGTGCGGATTTTGGCGGGATCGCTGGAATCCTCATGGTACCGGTTCCGGGGCGTCACAAGTTGGTATCAGAGCTCAGGTTGACGGTACCCCACTAGTCCAGCCTGTAGGATAACCTTGCCAACGGTCGTTGAGTTTAGAGTGTCAAAAACTATTTTCTAAAAATTCGTTGGATAGTTCTGACTAGCTCTGATTTTTCTCCTTATCCCTATTCTTTCTCTTCTTACCTATGCGAGTTTTGAGTCTCTTCTCTTATCTGTTTCTCCGAGTCTTAGGTTCCGACGTGGGTTGGACGATCTATGCCTTCACCTATTAGGACCGATCTCTGAAGATTTCTGACAGAAGAACATCACCGGCGGCTAACCTTCATCTTCTCCATTGATGTCATCTATGCCTCTCTAATCTTTCTACAATTCTTTGTTCTTTGGCTCCGTCGAATCTTCGCTGACAATGCTTGTCGATATCGTCAATCAGAATTCTGGGAGCTGTTACACGACTCTCCTGTTCATGTGCAGAGTAATACTTCGAGTGCGGGATGGAGTCATGACCATACCGACTACTCTTAATATTCGCCCTTGTTACCTGAATTGGTGGATCTGTGTGACTGTTACGCCTTTTCCTTGTTTCTCCGGAGTCATCATCATCATCGGAACGACTTCTTGTTGGTGGTGTCGCCGATCAAGCTGGAGCAAGACTTCTTGTTAGTGGTGTCGAGGAGATCGACTCGTCGCCTGAAGACCCGATAGTTCACCTCTCTCCCCCGTACCTTGAGGTGGGATCTCGGGGCGCGATCCCTTGTTAGTGGTGTCGATTGTAACGGCCCCGGGTAGTATCCCATATTAGATTTGTTTGTGCTTTTCTTTTATGCATCATCATGGCATATGCATCATCTCATCCATGGTTTTTACAAAATAAAAATTATTTTGAAACCCTAATCTCCCTCTTCCACCATATTTCTTATTTTATAATTAATCCTTCCAACAAAATAGTTTTGAATATAATTTGCTTTGTTTTGGTTACAAATAAAATAAATACTTTGGAAAACTATTTCTTTTAACCTCACTCCCATCTTCGATTCAATTCAAAATTGAATTGGAGTTGTTTTCAAATGTTTAAACAAATAAAAAGAGAAAAGGTTTAAAAATAAAAATAAAACCAAACCCCTCCCCTCTGGGCCTCTTCCTTCCCCAGGCCCATCTTCCTCTCTCTTTTCTCTCCTCCTCCGGCGGCCCAACTTCCTCTCTTCCCTCCTTGGCCCAAGCCCACCTCCCCACTCTCCCTCAGCCCAAGTACCCCTTCGTCCTTCTAACCGTGTCGTCCTTCTCGCCAGAGAGAGAGCACGCACGGCGCGTGGAGCTGCCGTGGTCCTCCCCCCTCCATCGCCTCACCTGCTCCCTCCCCCTCTCTTTATCTCTGCCTGGACCGCACCTTTTCCCCTCTCCCACGCCACTCTCGCCCCTTCTTTCTTCTCTCGCAAGCCAAAAACGAAGAGGGTTTCCCCACCGTGAGTCACCGCAGCAACTCCGCCATGGTGCCGCCACCCTGGTCACCCCCTCGTCGATCCGAGACTACCACGAGCTTCGCCTCCCTCTCCTCGTTCACCTCCTGCAAGGAATCGACCCCGAGCCCCTCAATTTGACGCCAAATCGCGGTTCCCTTCTCCGACTCCGGCGGCGTCTGTCGTCGATTCCGGCGACGCCCGTCCCTCCCCGGCCATGCCGAGCTCTCCGCCGCCTTCCTGGTAACCGTCTGCATCTCCTCGACCTCCTCTCACTCTTGCTCTCTTCATGGTTCGTCATCTCGCCGTTGACCGCCTCCGGCCACCCGCAGATGTCGTCGCCGGCGTCGCCACGGTGCTCCCCTGGCTCCGAATTCGCCACGGGAAGACTCCCCTTCGTCTTCCGCTTCGAACCCGTACCCGCGCGCATCCTGGAGACCTCCTCACAGCCCGCGCCTGCGACGCCAGGGCGCGGTGACCACCGCCATCTGCGACGCGCGCGGCATCCCTTCGTGCACGGAAGCTTTGCCACGCCAGCAGCCGACGTGGCTCAAGGCCCCACTCGCCAGCCTCACGGGCTAGCCACCCGCTCGGTGAGAAACTCCCCTCAGATTCAGATCTGAATCTTTTACCCTTAGCCCCCTATCATCTTTTTGTTATGAACCCGACGTCCCTGTGTGTGTCTGTTTCCTAGAACACCCCCTGCAAACTTTGCAAATAAACCCGGGGCCCCTCCCTGGCAACTGTTTTGTTTTCGGGTCCTTTTCCTAATAAAATAAATCTGTTTTCTACTACCTCCGTTTCAAGGAATAAGGCGCACACGTATTCCAAGATGAACTTTGACCATAAAAGTTGAGCAACAAAATCTTGATTATATTATATGTATATAGTATCATTGGATTCGTATTGAAAAGAACTTTTTAATGATGCTAATTTCATACAAACAATCTTTATATATTTAAAGTAATTCTTGGTCAAACAAAAAACTCGTAAAACGAGGGCGCCTTATTCCTTGAAACGGAGGTAGTATTTTAAATACTAATAAAATCAATCTGTTAATAACTTTTTATTGGTAACTCGAAATAAAAAGTGTGGTATATGAAAATTGATCAGAAAAATGTGCTGAACATGAATATGCCATCCATTCATCTGTTTGCATCTCGCATCATGACGCGCGTTGATAGTTGTGCATGTTCACCCCACATACATGCGGAGTATTTCGGATACCGACTACGGTTTTCCCCGCTCCGTTTAATATTGAAGTAGCTCACCCCTGCCATGTTATGACATGCTAATCAACACTTAAATTTGACGGTAGATATGCAACTCCAACCTAATTTGCTTGTCCGGGGTTTCGACTCCGATTAATATAGATAAGTTGCATCGCATCATCTTTGCCATGTCATGCATATCATCTTGATCATGCTGGATCTTCTTTATTTGTAGTAGTAAGACTTGCATACGTTGTGTGTTCCAGCATTTGCTTCTTCCCGGATAGGATCGCGAAGTGTTGATGTGAGATACGACGAGTTCTCCGACAAGTTCTTCTGCAGCTTTTCACAGGCGAGCCCTCTCTCTTCACCTATTTTACTCTCTCCCTCGCATTGCTATCCTTATGTTGCGATTCTTTATCGAGTCACGTGTCCTATTCCACTTGTTACCCTAATAATCCTATATGTATCATTCCTCACCCTTAGCCGTTGCTTGATGTTTGAGCCTTGCGAGTCGTAGGCGTGTTTAGGCTCTGTTGTTATCTCGATCTGTTATCGGGATATGTTGGGTTGTTGGGAGGTTTTCACATACTATATCAGTTGTTGGAGATACACATGCTTTACTTATTTGTTAACAACTAAAATTGTAAGCAGAGGCATCTCGTAGAGCCCCTTTGCGAAAGCATCGGAACTTTGACTCGCTAATGTCCCCTAGGACCCGAGTTCTTGTTATCCGTTCCGAGATTGAGCGCTCTACCCATGCGTGGGGACGATTATTGGGACCCCCCTCACCCATTACCTTTTCTCAAGTCGGTTGAAAAGGGGCCACAACCTTGGTTTTATTTGCCTATGCCATGTATGCCATGCTTTACTTACTGTTGCCTTCGGGTGTTTACTTCCTGTTGCCTTCGGGTGTTTATATTCTGTACTGTACCCCGCGGGACGTTTAGCGAAAGCGTGTGGTTCGCACGCCTAGCCGCCGTCGCAAACCTCTGAGTCCGCTTCGGAGTACGGCCGGACTTCGTCACGGGTAGCTTAGTTGGGTGGCCCCCCTAGACTTTCTTGTTGAACTGGGAACGGTCTTGTTGTGAGACATCCACCTGTCGTAAGTGGGTCGAGCATGCGTATGGTTACATTTGGGCAACCCTGCAGGGTGTACATCTTATCGATAAGCCGTGTCCGCGGTTATGGACGACTTGGAGCTATATAGCTTGATCATAGAACAACTTACACCTTATACTTGTTGTTAATAAACTGATAATAACTTGCGTAGTAATATAGCATTACTACAACCGATACCTAATAAAACTTGTCCACCGTTGAGTGCCTTTTACATTGCCTCTTCGCAATTGTTGGAGGGGATATGTGTAATCGGTTGGGTTATGTTTGTGTAGTATTTATCTCGTTACCTTGTGCGCTCTCTTATCTTCTCCGATTAGGCGGATGTTGTAGCGTGTCTCTATTGGTTATAGTTTTGCTGCCGCTAAACCTACCATATAGCCCCAGGCGATATATATTTATACTCGCTCGGCGAGCATAGCCATTTCTAGTCTCGCTAAGTACGTGCCGGAGTTCGTTCCTTGGTACTTATTCTCGCCTTTCCTCTTTCTCTTTTGCTTCCTCCCTTTTGTCGGCAACCGATGGCCCGACTTTGACAGTACGAGATGACGACGTTAGCAAGGTTACCCTTCCGGCTTGGCCTCGGGCAGGGTTATGGACGCCACTGGTTATCTTCAGGACTCTTAGTCCAATTTGTATCTTGTCCGTACTCGGACGTATTCGATCTTCTGTATGATTCGGATCTTTGTACTGGATATTTGTATCTTGACTCGTTGGAGTCGTTGTTGTAATATATGTATCTTGTGGGCTCTATTGTAATCCTGTTGTAATGTTACCGCTCGTGTTAATTGCTCTGGCATCACGTGTGTGATTCGTCGCGCACGTCGTGTCGGAGGGCGTCTCAGAATCGATATCGTGCGGATTTTGGCGGGATCGCTGGAATCCTCATGGTACCGGTTCCGGGGCGTCACAACCTATGCTGATGTACCGCCCTTCCTAGGACTAATACATACTTGTGATTATACCCCTTGCAAGCATCCGCAACTACAAGAAAGTAATTAAGATAAATCTAACCACAGACCTTAAACTGCGAGATCCTGCGATCCCTCCTGCATCGATATACCAACGGGGGTTTAGGTTTCGTCACTCCGGCAACCCCGCAATTGGCAAACGAGTACAAGATGCATTCCCCTAGGCCCATAAATGGTGAAGTGTCGTGTAGTCGACGTTCACACGACACCACTAGAAGAATAACACCACAACTTAAATATCATAACATTGAATATTACTCAACCATAGTTCACTACTAACATTTAGACTTCACCCATGTCCTCAAGAACTAAACGAACTACTCACGAGACATCATATGGAACATGATCAGAGGTGATATGATGATGAATAACAATCTGAACATAAACCTTGGTTCAATGGTTTCACTCAATAGCATCAATAACAAGTAGAAATGAGTATCGGGAGAGTTTCCCCTATCAAACAATCAAGATCAAACCCAAATTGCTACAGCGGTGACGATGTCCAGCGGTGGAGATGGCGGTGATGATGGTGGAGATGATGATGATGGTGATGGAGATGATGTCCAGCTCGATGGCGGTGACGATGGCGTCGATTTCCCCTCCGGGAGGGAATTTCCCCGGCGGATTCCTGCCCGCCGGAGAGCTCTTTTCTCTCCGGTGTTCTCCACCCCGCGGAGGCGGCCGTAACCCTTCGTGAGGATTCCTCTCGTGGCTTAGGTTTTCGGGACGAAGGTTTTCGCGAAGAAAAGGAGGCGAAAGAGGCCGAGGGGGCCCACACCACATGGTGGCGCGGCCAGGCCATGGGCCGCGCCACCCTATGGTGTGGGCCCACCTTGGGTCCAGCTCGGCTCCCCTTCCGGCTTCCTCCGTCATCCGGAAAAATAGGATTTTTGGTAAAACTTCCTTCCACGAGTTGATCTTCCGAAATATTGCATCCCGACGGTGCTTTTTCCAGCAGAATCCTGGCTCCGGTGCTCGATCTCCAAATAATCATGAAACATGCAAAATAGATGACATAACATAAGTATTGTGTCCCAATATGAAATATATCAATGAATAACAGCAAATTATGATATAAAATAGTGATGCAAATTGGACGTATCACCGCCTCTTCGCCATTCGAATCAATGTTAGGATTAAACCGCAAACACCTGAATTAATGCCTTATTCCGTTATCAATTTTAGGTTTCAGACATCCTGCTGCCACACCCCTCTCTCCCAAACTCTATGTGTCTTGGCCCCCGTTCTTCCGAGAGTCCCGCTCACCTAATCTCATGCGAGGCCAATAGAATCCCCTTCGTGAACCAGAATTTAGATCTGACTTCCTGGGCCGACTGCCTGCGAGCCTGGCCTAATCCTCCCGAAGGCTGGGTGGCATGGTACAGTAGAGTGTCTAAAACACACTATGCTACCTGGGACACGATAGGGATAGCCGATGCCTTGTCACTATCATTGTCTCCTCTTGAAAAGAATGAGAACATCCTGAAAACCATCGGCTACTTTTGGTCTGATGCACTGAATTGCTTCATGTTCGGCCATGGCCCCATGACACCAACTCTGCTGGACGTGGCCATGATCACAGGCCTGTATATTGCATCCCCAAGCCCCTCTGCCTTTAAATTGCCAAAGGTTCCTTTCACCCTTTCCTCTAAAACAGAGTGTACAAGCTGGGGCGCCTACCTCGAGCGCTATATGAAAACCAAAGGCCCCGTGACGAAAGAGAGCACACGGCCTTCTTGAACTTCCGGCCGGAGCACTTCATATTTTGTGGTCCTTCACTCGCCCCAACCAAGAATTACCTTTCCCTGGCCTATGAGCTCGCCAAAGGTACCCAACTTGGCCTCGGAAAACTGCTCCTTGGAGAGGTCTATCGATCTCTTCAACTGATGTCCGTCAAACTGTTCTCCCAAAAGACAGTCAAAACAGGAGGCCCCTGGTGGTTTATTCAATTATGGGCTCAGCTGTATTTTCAAAACCAGATCCCAAACTTCCCACCTTTGGCCACTCGCACCTTCCCGGATGCAAATGGGAAGGATATCCGATGCACCAGCTATGGTCAAGCTCCGTATAGCCTCCCGAGCAGCAGGGCCGATCCCCAAGGAAGCGAGCAGAGTGGTTCAAGATTTTCTTCCAAGGCCTGGACAACCCTCTTGTTCTTTCCCTATCTTGAATCGGAAAACTTTGAGAATCCGGTCTCCTTCCGATTAGACGAGCCTTGCCGATGACGCTAGCACCCGGCACTTGTACTCTATCATGATCCGTCCCTGCTTTCTCCCAGTTGGCATGAGCACCTCAAACAGGATCATCAAGCCTGGTTATGAGTCTTACCAACCGGTGGTAGTAGCCCGGCAGCTTGGTCTCGGGCAAGTGTCCCCACACTTCTTTCTCCACCACCTGACAGCAAGCAGAGCTGAACTGCCTGACATTCTTACTGGCCAAAGGTGCTATACCTTCTTTGACGCTCTAGCCATTCCAATTCCTCATAACCTCCGTTTCACCACCACTACCGATGGTTTTGAGACCTGGTGGTCCATGTGGAAGACCCACGCCTTCAGAAGAGCTCTAGGACCATTGCTGAAGCAACTTGATGCCGAATATGACGTTCCTGCACACCAGGTACCATTCCATATAAGTTACTCGCAATGGCTCGTGATGATTATCTGTAACCTGACTCTACTTCTTGGCAGCAACAGGATGGCCCAGAGCCCACGCAAGCCGATGGCTCCCCCTTCAAGTTCCTTCCACCAGCCCCGGTGGTTCTCTTCTGCCAGAGCTCGCCTCCCTTGAAGAAGGTCATAATGCAGAGCCAGCCGATTTCACCGAAATCGGCTCCCAAAAACAAAGCATCCTCGGGGCCAGTTGCCCCCCAAGCCTCAACCCAGGTGAGGAAGGCAGTGAGGAAAGTAGCGGCCAGAAAGACCCTGAAGCGTAAAACTCCTGTCCAAGCAAGCCTGAATGTAAGCTGACTCGTGCCTTGACCAAATTCATCTATCCTCCCAACCTTTTGTAACATGGTTGTACTTCTTCTTACAGACTTCTACTGAAGAGAACTCCAGCGGGGAGGCACAGTCCAGTCCAAGGGACTCGACCCCGGGCGATTCTGGGAGGTCCACCACACAGAGCCAGACAGACTCGCCAGCGTCGGCTTCTAGGAAAAGGTCGACTCCCGAGCCTGCTGCCCTTCAAGCTCCGATCAAGACAGGGTCACGCGTGAAGCGTCGATGCGTCAAAAGGGCTCGTAAAGACCCACGAGTCTCCTCGCCAAGCCAGGAGGTTTCAAACGTAATTACTTCACCAGCTCATATTTCATACCGTCCCGTTGCTACTTGGATCGGCTCACCATCTCTTTTTCAGACTAACATGACCTCTAGTGGGGACGTTGAAGAGGTATCGATGCCATCCGCCACGTTAGACCTAGCCACCTCGACGAGCGCGGCTGACCAAGTGGCTAACCTAGCCAAGTCCACCGAAAAGCCGATTATCACAGCATCGGCTGCTCTTCCTTCTTTGGGAGAGGTACGCTCCACTTTCTCGGGCCTACCCTTTTTCTTTGTTGTATGCTCATACTGCTCTTGTTTGTCTGTCAGGGTTGTGATCTTTCAAGCTTGCTGACGTTCGATCCCGACTCCATCGAGCCAGCTACTTCCAAAGTAGGTGAAGAGCTAAACCCTAGCGCGGTCCATGGTCCGCTCCAGCGTCTCAAAGTTTTGCTCTCCTCCTCGGTCGAAGCCCTGGTCGAAAACCCCGAGGCAGTCAAGGGCATCCTCGAAGACATCCAGCCCCATCTCCCGGTGACACTGCAGGTTAAGCTTTGGCCGGCTGTGACTTTGTCGGTCTTCAGGTCAAGGGTGCAGTCGGCTTGTCAAAGAATTACTCTTCGTCGCGCCCAGCTTCCGTTGAGAGCCGATATTGCAGACAAGTGTCAACGGCTCAACGAGAAGAAGGCCGCTTTAGACGCCAAAGCCGACACTTCTACCAATAGTGCCGAACTCGAGATCCTGCGCAAGGAACTGGAGGATCTTGAAAAGAGGGTCAGGGAGACCAAGCAACTTATCCAAGACAAGGAAACCCTCATTGCTCGCTCTCAAGAGGAAGCAAAAGGTCTCACAGCCGATCTGAAGACCGATCTGGCTGAAATTCGTGCCCTGAGCAGTCAGCTGGTGACGGGCAAAGACGAGGATGACGAGGCTGAGATCGCCGAGGTGGATCGAATCCGTGCCGACGCCCTTCACGCCCTCAGCACTTTTCTTCAGTAGAGCCTCTCTATGTAAGCTGATAAATGTTTTGTCTGAAGTCGACGGCTGTGCATCGGCTTTTCACATTCTGAAGTCGATGTCTGTGCATCGGCTATGATTTGCATGTACTGATTTTTTTTTACTGGCCGATTGTTCTATCGGCCCCCAATATTTCACTGCACATGTATCGCATATGTTCATCCAATTAGGTGCCCCCCCGAGCCGAATCTGTCAGGTTACTGCGGATATCGGCTCTGTAGTTAGCCAAGGCACTGTTTTTGGACGTCGGCTCCGTTAGGACCAAAATTGACTTCTTCCAGCTCATCAGCCGACGTAAACTAAACCCGTTGCCCGTTAGATCGACGTTGAACACAGGCAGAACGTATGGTGAGAATAATTTTGGCCGATTGCTAGAATCGGCCTCCATGTTGATTGAATCGCTCAATGAAGGTTTTGCAATGTTCGTCCATAGATCTTTGGGGAGTGCCGGAGCCGATCGCATGGAACGGCTTCCTCCTTGTCGTTGTCATGAGAGTAGCTTCCCTCGCCTCTGTCCTTACCAGGGTGGTGCCCAGGTCCTACCATGTTGATGTTGAACGAGAAACTTGGCTGGCACCTCCCAGGGTAAGTGCACTCCACCATGTTAACGGCGGGGAAGGGGTGTGTGTCGACCTTCATGGCGTATCGACCGAAAATTAGACGCCCTTGTTCTATCGCCATTTGGATCTCGCCGACGCCACACCCCGCAGTCGTTGGTGGCATGGGTGAATGTGTTATGCCACTTGCGGTATGGCTTTCCGTTCAGCTCCCGAGCCGTGGGGATCTTGTGGCCTTCGGGTAACTTCAGCCTGCTTCTCCTTAAGTAAGAGGTCGAAAATCCGCTCAGCTTTGGTCACGTCGAAGTCAAACCCTCTTGAAGGACCTTGTGGCTTAACCCACTTGCGGGACACGGGGCTTGCCCCCGAGTCCATTCAGCCATCGCTACCTCTTGATCTCCCGCGGAGCCTTCATCTTCATCCGCCTCAACCAGGACCACCGCACGCTTGAATTTATCCCGGTATACATCCGGGTGGCGCCGTTCATATAATGACAGCCTTCGCACCATGTGCGCCGGTGAAGGGTAGTCCGCTTGGGAGGCCACGTCCTTGATCGGTGATGCGAGACCCACCACCGCCAACTCGATCGCTTCTTTTTCGGTCACACGAGCCGAATAGCATCGGTTCCTAACGGTCCTCGAAGCGCCGGATGTATTCCGACACTCGTTTCTCCGCGCTTCGTCGTACTTGTGCTAGATCGGTAATGCCAGCCTCGGAAGCCTCTCGAGTGATACCGCATGTGGAATTGCTCCTCCAATTGCTTCCAAGTCCGGATTGAATCCGGCGGCGAGCGATGTACCACCCGAAAGCCGATCCTGTGAGGGACCGTGCGAAGAACCTCACGCGTAGTTCATCCGACGCCGAGATCGTGCCCAGCCTGTGCCAAATATCGGCTCACATGCTCGATTGAGCTGGAGCTATCTCGATCCACTAAACTTGGAGAATTCAGGGAGCCGATATTTGGGTGGTAGCGGGATCAACTCGTACTCGTTGGGGTACGGCTTGGAATAGCCGATTGCCCTCCTTTTCGGGACCATGCCGAACTGGTCTCTCAAGATTGTACTGATCTGATCCGCGGTGATGGCTGCAGGAATCGAGCTCTGAAGATTCGCCGGAGTGGCATACTTAGCCAGCCACGCTTGCTTCTCAAGCTCTGAGCCAACTGCAGGAGCTGGGCTCTGGAGGTTTATCGGAGTGGTATACTTAGCTAGCCACGTCTGCTTCTCGAGATCTGTCCCCGAAGCTCCTCCCGTTGTTCCAGAAGTCCCTACTGTTGCAGTCTGGTTTGTGAGTGCCCAGCTACTGCAGTCTGGCACGTATGTGCACGTGTATCCGTGAGGGATCTCCTTAGGTGCCTCATGCAAGAACTGGTAGTCACTAGGGTCACCACCGATCTTGTAGACGACGTATGCCGGTGAACTCGGCACTTCCGGTGCCGCCAACGCGAATGGCAGCGGTGGTCGGGACCGGAGTGGCATCTCTCCTTGGTGAGTCCCTAGAGCTGGTCCCGACGGAGAGTACCGATGCCTCATGATTTCCTGGATCACCCGAAGAGCGACACGCTCCAAAGTGTTCACCAGGCTCTCAGAATGGCGGTGCAGCGAATGAGCTACCATGAAGTTAATCTCCTGACTCAGAGACCTGGTGCGTTCTTCTGACGGGGCGGACAGGTCCACTCCATCGAGCGCGCCTTCAGGTGAGAATCCTCTCCACCTGATGCCGTGTGATCGGGTTCTGTGGAAAGAGCCGATGAGGTCGGCTTCGAGGATCGCTTTGACCTCGTCATACTTCTTCTTGAGCTCCTTGGTCAGATCCTCGTAAGTGACTGGAGTGCCTTCCGCCATCTCAGATGTAGATGGCGATGCGGTTGATGTCGAAGACTGTCCCACCGGGCGTCCCGAAATGTGTTGCGGTCGGAAACCCACCGGCGAGCAGCCGACGGGCAACACGAGAGAGCCGGGAGGCTCCCAGGATCGCGGCCGGCTCGGGTCCCTCCGAGCGACGGCCCGCAAAGACTCGGCACGCACGTCCGATGCTCGGTGCAAGGGCGTGCCACCCGATCTATACCCGATCGGGAAGGTGATGGATGTGCCTCGCTTAGTTTCCTCGCATGGCATACATGTAAACATTAAATACGAGCCTCGATCGGCTCTCGAAGTTGTCCTGTGAATCGGCTCAAGGAGCCGATCCACCCATGATCCGTACGAGGTGTACGATCGGATGGTGGTCCCGCTTGATCAAAATAAAGCTAAAACGACCTACTACGATTTAGGGTTTTCACCACATAATCGGAACATCCTACTCGTGATTGAGCCCGGCGGCCACGCACGGTGATCGTAAACCGACCCTAGACAAGGCCTAAAAACCAACATGAAGTTGATCCCCGGAACATCTCGTCTAGGGCTAGCAAACTACACCCTACGCGCCACTGGATCCTTCAACCCGTTTGTAAGGCCTAACTATGCAGATATTAAACTAATCCTTGAAGAACAAGGAGCAATCATAACGGATCGGATCTACTAAATAACGATCAAGCGGGGTGCCGCCCCTACACCTAAGGCAGGTGTAAGGGCGGCTAGACGTCTAAGGGTTGCATGGACTAAAGCATGTGATACGATGAAAACAATGCTAACCCTAACACATCTATGATAACTACGTTGCTCGCCATCAAAAAGGCTTCAGCACGAGCAACGCATGAACAATGAATAAACGTGCGCTGCCTAGATCGCAAGATGCGATCTAGGCAGCATGATGCTTACCCGTAAGAAACCCTCGAGACAAGGGAGTTGGCGATGCGCCTAGATTGGTTTGTGGTGAACGTGATTGTTGTTTATTCCAGAAACCCTAGATACATATTTATAGTCCGTAGACTTTCTAACGTGGGAATAATCCCAACCGGGCACGAGCCAAACTCTATCTAACCGACACGTATCCTACTATATTACAGATACACGGGCAAACTAGCCCAAACTTTGCACATAAGGCCGATTCATGTATTTCGTCATGTATATTCTTCAAGCCCATCTTTAATCGCGGCCCACCTCTGATCCGGTCAAATTCTGGTGATAACAGTATGTCATTAGGCACTCAAGCTGATATGAAGTTTTGGAAGGAGCTTTGGGCGATCAAGGCCCATGAAAGATGTGCATTACCCTCTGGAGATTTGCACACAAACTGCCTCTCGACAGGCCAACAATTTATGCAACATCAAATCCTATCTTCCCCATTATGTGTTCACTGTTCTGCAGAGGAGAGTGTGGAGCATGCCACTTTGATGTTCTTTTGTGAGGAAGGTGTGGGTTGATGTGAAGAAGGATTTTGATATTCATTTGAACCGTAAGTTCTCTACTTCACATAAAACTTGGCTCATATCCAAGTGCAATGGTGTCCAGTCTATGGAACTGGATGTTTTTTCTAGCACATTGTGGGATAATCGAAATAAGATATAAGAAGAAGGGTGCAGGATTCCACTGCCGATGTTTCCGCACGAATCAAGGCATGTGTTGATTTCATTGATTTCATATTGATGCATCTTTCATCAATAGGATCCAAACATCGTGTGGTTTGTTTTGTTTGAATGTCGATGCGGATCTCTTTTCTCCATCCGAAAGCATGTGTGCCGGTGTTGTTGCTAGTAATCACCACGAGACTTTTGTTGAAGCGGTTGATAACAGTTTCCAACTAGTTGTGAATCCGGAGCTAGCAAAGCTATTGCAATCAGGTTCGCTCTCTCTTGGGCTATCGAGGATGACATGAACAACCTCATTCTTGCTTAAGATTGTCTCTCCGTCGTCCAACATTCCAACATATTAGAGTTTTGGTTGCGGGAGTGGTGTTTTGGAACATGGGTGCATATGCTCCCTATATTTTGAAATGCATGTTATGAACATTTTAAATTTCAAAAAAATTGAAACAAAAAATGTGTACGTACATCTTCACGTGCTACGCGCTCACAAAGTCGTTTCATAAAAAATCGACTTATCATGTGATATGTGTAAAAAAACAAAATTCAGTGCTAAAAATAATGCTTTTCACAAGATAAAGTTTCTCCTTTTTACATAGACCACAAAAAATATTGGTTTTTCGTGAAACTTAGCGAATACACATACATTATGGAGATGTACATGTAGAATTTTTTATCCAAATTTTTTGACATTTCGAAATATGTTTTTTTGGTAGAGGGAGCATACGCACCCGGGAGCCGAATTGAATTTCCCTTTGGTTGCTAGTTTTAATCAGTGTTCAATTTCTCATGTTAATGTTGCACATCATTTGGCCCAATCTTTGGATCTTATTTGTAAGTTGGTGTGGCGTGGTGTGCATCGGAGTATTATAGAGACAATTTATATCCACTCTGTTTCTACGATCAATAAAGAACACACCTTTCAAAAGAAATCCCCGCTCGGATTCAAGAGGGTCGGGCCCTAGACATATACCCGAGATAAGAAGACGGCTTAATCCCAGTCTACGTAGCGACGAGGAGCATATGGGCGGAATTACGGGGCGTGCTGTAAGCCGACTTGGTCGGCACGGACTAGACGCCGCACACCCCCCAGGCGGGTTGTTGGACCGACCCAACATTCTCCCACCTTTTATTTTATTTTATTTTTTGCTTTTTTTTTCTATTCCATTTTCTTTTTTACGTTTTCCAAAAGCTGATTGTTTTTAGATCTGATTTTTTTGAATCCAGAATTTTAAAATTTAAGTTTTCCTGAAATCTAAATATTTTCAAAATTTGAACATTTTCCGAACTTGAACATTTTTTGAGATTGAACATTTTTTTAGATTTTTTATTTTTTTTCAAAATTTGAATATCTTTAGAATTTAAACATTTTTCGAATATGAACATTTTTCAAATACGAACAATTTTAAAATTTAAACATTTTTCAAATTGGAACACTTTTCCAATTTGATCATTTTTAGACTTGAACATTTTAAATTTGAACTATTTTCAGATTTAACATATTTTTTGAACTATTGTCGAATCTGAACTTTTTTTGAATTTGACCAAAAAATAAAAATAAACAGAAAATAAAAGGAAATAAAACAGAAAACAGAAAAACAAACAAAAAGAAAGAAAAAACAGAAACAGAAAAAACGAAAAGGAGAGAGAAACGTAAATTGGCCAGCCCAATACCCGATCAGGGCCCACCTGGTCGGTGTACAGGATTGGCCGTTACTCCCGACGCGACCTCCTCCGCCGCCCCCATTCCCGCAGTCCGTCAAGCCGCCGCCCGGATCCAAATCACACTCCGCCTCTCCGCTCAACCCGCCGCCAGCTTCGTCCGACGACCACCAGGCCCGCCAGACAGCCTCCAGCTTCGAGTTGACGACGTCCGCATCGTCCTCAAGGAGACCACCCCGAGCAAGTCCACCTCGCCGTCGACCTCCAACTCCTCCTCTCCGCCGGCCACCAACTCCGCACCTGTCGAGTTCGTCGTCATCAGTTCCAAGATGCTGCGGAGGTAGGCTCTGATTAGTCCCTAGAACCAACTATGGATGTATGGATTAGAGAAATTTCGTGTCCAGTATTGGGCTAGGGATTGAGATCAAAACCAGTGAGCTTTGCTGGATAACCGGGATCAAAGCGGCGTATGATTTCAAGTTCAAAGTAATCGGGGAAGTTGTAGGTCTCCTCGTCCTCGTAAGCTTTTTCCAACGACACTGAAGTTGTATGGATTAGAGTAATTCGGATTTACGGTTTGCGATCTGTGGCTACAACACCGCTGCTGGACGGGGGAACACGGTTAAGACAGATTTCTGTTAAGCCGTTTTTCATTCATATCTGATTCAAAAACTAAACTAAAGGTACGGCCAGGAAGGTGTAGATAATTTTCTGTAGGTGTATCCGCATTGTTATCTGTTGATATGTTTGGATGAGTGTAGCTTAAGAGATGGACATATCTATATATGGGGAAATTAGGAGTTAACCGTAGAGGCGGTTTAGAAGCTATGTTAGGTTTTATGGGGAGTTTTCTTGTGAAGCTTTGGGACGATCAATATATCTCAGCATGCTTGTCGTAGTGTACACTCTTAATAGTTGTTTGTTCCACAGGTTTAGTGAGGTTATGGGGCCAAGGACCGTTCTTCGCTCAGCCATCGCAGTTCAGGCAAGTCCACAACGAGATAGTGACCTTCTCTTTTCTCGTTTTATATTACAGTTCTTGCCTTTGTGCCCATGATATGTTTGCACATTAGAAACCACTAGCCTGGTGTAAGAATAGCATTATTTATATTGGTTCTGGCTGCAGTAATATAAAAAAACGTTTTTTTTTAAATTAACATAGTTAAATGCAGAATGAGACAAGCTGTACAGATGGAAATGCTAAGTCAGTGGCATGCCTACTCTCTTACTTCTTTGTCGAATGCTAGTCTCTCCTAGTGCTGGTTGTTCGCATTTCGATGTTGATCTGATTTTTTTCTGTATGTTGTACTGGTTGTTCTGAGCAGGCTGCCAAGGCCCAGCACCCCACATCTCCTTTGATCCCAGGGTTTGGAGCAGTGACTCGTGCTTTCAGGTAACTGTAGTTACAATCTTATTCCGTATGCAGATAATCATCAACGCTAGCTGTTGCATCTATTTCAGTCTACCTCTTGCATTGCTTGAATGCTTGCTGAGTATTGAATTGTATGTATCATGTATGTGCTCTCGTGTGCAGCTCAAGGTCTCTCTGGAAGGGAGCTTTCGTTGATGCTTTCCTGTCTAGGATAAAGAACAACGGAGGAGCAATGAATGGCAAGAAGATTTGGTCTCGTAGATCTTCAATTTTGCCGGAATTTGTTGGTTCTTCTGTGCTCATTTACAATGGGAAAACTCATGTTCGTTGCAAGATTAACGAGGGGAAGGTTGGCCATAAGTTTGGTGAGTTTGCTTTTACGCGGAGACGAAGACCCCATCGAACAACTATAGCAAAGGGCAAACAAGTAAAGGGCAAAAAGTAAAATAAGCACTGCGCATATGAAAGGTAAGGTTGTAATATAATGAGATATGAATTTAGACATGACCAGATACTGTATGAAGTCAACCTGACTTTTAACGGCTTTTGTAGTATCCTGATTTTACTTTAGTTGCATGTAGAGAAAAACAAAATCTTCTTGTACCAACTTGGGCTTGTGCAGTATAATTGTATTTTTGTATTTAACTACCAGCTAACTGGTGGGAGATGATATAGCACAGGGAAAAAAAAACAAAACCCATGCTGCCCACATCCTGCTTATAGCACTCTTGTAGATATTTGTGGGGTTACATTTCAGATATCAGTACATTTGGGCAATTCCCATTCTTTTGTTATGACGAAAAAATGTATTAGTAGATCAAAATTCATGGAAATCTGACTTCACCCTTCCTATGCATTACTCTGTTTTGCTGAACAAGTCCATTTATCTTGTAGCACAATGCTAACCCCTGGAGATGACTGCATTTTATTTTCATGATAATAGTAATTGTGTGTAGATAGGTGATACTCCCTCTGTTTATAAATATAGGATATTTTAGACACTTCAAAGTGAACTAGATGCACACCATAATAAGTGAATCTGCACATTAAAAGTAGACTAGATACATACCAAAATAGACGAATCTACTAAAAACTAAAACATCTTATATTAGTGAACGGAGGAGTACAAAAATGTGAAGAATATTATAAGAGCACAAAGTGTGGGAGCATATCTTCTGTTTACGAGTTTGATAGTTGTATTAAATGGCATGTACCTTGTAATTATCAGGTTCTAGTGCCTGACAGCATAGTCGATCTTTGCCGGCAAATCATTGTCACATGGTCAAGGCAAGTGACTGATGCGCAATATCCGTGATGATAGCAAAGATGTCGTGTGCATTATGCATATGTAGAGTGATCGGTGTTGAAAAGACTGACGCATCTAGTAGATTCTGACCATAATCTGTAACCCTACCTCTGAAATGCATTGAGCAAGAGTGCACCTATGAAGCATGCATGCAATGCACGCTATGACGTCTTACGTCTGTGAGAATGTGAGTTGAGATCTAGTTATGAGCCAGAATGTTGTCAATTGCTTATGAAATAAATACATAAGTTTGTCTTGTTAAATGTTCTTTTCACTATGCATGGTTTGCAAAGATTATTAGGCTTACATGGCGTCAGGGTTGGGCCTCCTTTTTGTCACTTTCTCAGATGTCTATCTCACTCTCACTCTGTTGATAACTTTTTTCAGGCGGGTTTGCGGAGGATGATGGGACCAGGGCCTAGTTGAAGCATAAGCACCTGAATCATTTTAATACTTTTACAATCTGGACTGCCTTTCTTGGGATAATAATAATAGGACGATGTTTCTGGACTATCTTGCTATGCTAGTTATCCCTTTGCTAGTGCTGTTAGCATAACTCAGGGGGAGATCCATATGCTGTTTTTTTGGGGTTTATTGGGGTTTGATGCCATACCTAGCCTAGTGTCTTTGCACCTGTGCTCTATGAGTGAACATTGTACTGGGACACGTAACTTGTAAGTTAAGTATGCTTCATAGTGGTTGATTTGTAGCTGAAATCTGATGCGTTACCACCCAAACTTCCCCGATCACCCACGCGGTCGAGTATTTGGCAGTGTAGCCAGAAAAGACATGCTTGGCAGTAGTATGAACCAAAGTCTGAAAAAACGGTGGAACTGTTCCAGAGATCTGTTTCAAAGAGTAGAACACAAGCGCAGCATTTCGTAGAGAACGAATTGGAAGAGTTTCCAAGAATAAAATACAGGATACATGACAATGGAACAAATCAGCAAATCTTGGACCACATCAAGCAGGAAGGAAAACAATGGCTTTAGAGAGTGGACAGTGGAGATCTTCTGCCGTAGGTTTATTTTTCGTTCTCGTTTTGTTTTTGCTATCCTGCTAAGGCAGTCGTTGTTCTATGCTAAGTGCGGGCTTAGGCATGAGGTAGTAGTTTGTTGTTGTTTTTCTCCTCTGTAAAACTAATTTTGTACTCTGGAGTTCTTTTGGCCTCTTCTCAGTTAGTCAATTACTCGTACGAGCCTACTCTCCGTCGATCACCGGACAGGAGGAGGGGATGCAGGCCATGGACGACCTACCACCCGCCGTCACCTCGGCATCTATGAAGAGGAAGGGAGGCCAGGCCATGTCGCCTCCACTACTCCACACGAACCACTCCCACCATCAGGGGGCATAAGCCACTTCTGGATGCAGAGGTCACCTAGGAGCATCTCCGCCTCTCCTCGCCACCACGGCCGGCTGGAGGCTTCGCTGCCACAGGGTGGGTGGCACCGCTCCGATCTATCTCCTTGCCACCTTGGCCAGCCAGCAAGAACGGAGGAGCACCACACCCGAGCGTCAAAAAGTGGCGCGCAACCAATTTTTTATTCGGGGAGACGGTGGTTTCCCTCCCTACCACCGAATCCAACCATCGGAGCAGTAGAAAGGCAAGGAGAAGCCCTAAAGCAAGCAAAATCTAGGTGCCGAGATCTGTCGCTCGTCTCCAACTACCGGGCATAGAGCCCACTACTGGCACATAGCCAACACCCCTAGCTAAACAGACCCTAAACTAGACCTATCTACTTCGGCGCCTCTCCTATCCAAACTCCGGCCGGCTAATCCGGTGGAGAGGTCATCGGATTGGCCCGGTCGGTGGTGGGGGGCTCTCAACTACTGTTCACGCTAGAGAGAGGGGAAGGGGAACAATAACTCGCGCAGAAAGATTGCTTGTATAGTCTTAAGTTTCTTAAAGGCCTACTAAATTCTTGGACAACTAAATAAACATCAGCTATGTAAAACTTATGGTTGAAGTAATGTCTTGTTTTTGCATGTGCGCCAGGCGCACCGAATCATCTAGTTTCTTCAATATATACCGAATTATAGAGAAATGGATGAAGAAAATATTAAATTAATTAATTGGTTCATTAAGATGGATCCACGGGTGCGGTGTGCCGCCGCGCCTAACTTGCGAGTACTTTATAAGTGGTTGCAGCACCTAACTTGCTAGTACTTTATACTAGCTCTGTTTTAAAGAATAAGGCACACACGAAGACAAACTTTGACAAAAAAATTGAGCAATAAAATGTTGATTATATTATATGTAATTAGTATCGTTGGATTCGTATTGAAAAAACTTTCTAATAATATTAGTTGCATACAAACAATCTTTATATATTTATTAAAGTAATTTTTGATCAAATAAAAATCACAAAAAAAGGAGATTTATTTTTTAAAACGGAGGTAGTAATAGCGGTCAAATTTAGAAACCAGTCATATGCGCTGGCCTCCCCTATAGTAGTAAAGCTACTGGAGTGGACAACACTACTTCCCAAACCTCGTGTAGAGAGAACAGCTCAAGCAAAAAAAAAAAAAAAAAAAAGCTCAAGCAATGGAGTTTGCGGCGGGGGCGATGCGCCCCTCCTTGGCAAGCTCGGTCAGCTCCTCTCGGATGAATATAACCTTAGTACGAAGGTGAAGAAAGGCGTCAGCTCTCTCACAACTGAGCTGACCATGATGGAGGCGGCCCTCCTTAAGGTGGCTGAAGTGCCGCGAGATCAGCTGGATAATCAGGTACGGATCTGGGCAGGGAGAGTGCGGGAGTTATCGTACGAGATGGAGGACACCGTCGACGCGTTCATGATTCGCCTGGCGGAGTCCGCCGACGGTGAGCTCCCCACAATGAAGAACAGGGTCAAGAAGATTATGAAGAAAACAACGAGATTATTTAGAAAGGGCAAGGATCTCCATCAGATCTCTGATGCCATAGAAGAAGCCCAGGACCTTGCTAAGCAGCTGGGCGAGCTGCGCCAAAGGTACGGGCTTGAGATGCACGATCTCAGTGCTGCTGCTGCTAGCGTTATTGACCCTCGGCTGATGGCTATGTATAAGGATGTAACAGAGCTTGTCGGTGTTGATGGCACACGGGATGAACTCGTCGAGATGTTGATAGGCTGTGAGGACTGGAAAAAACAACAATTGAAGGTAGTCTCTGTTGTTGGATTTGGCGGATTGGGCAAAACAACTCTTGCCAAAGCAGTGTATGAGAAGATCAAAGTTCAATTTGATTGTGGGGCTTTTGTTTCAGTGTCTCAAAGTCCTGACTTAAAAAGAGTTTTTAAGGATATGATCTATGAACTTGACAAGAACAAGTATGGGGAAATTCATAGGACCGCAAGGGGCGAAAAGCAGCTCCTCGACGAACTCATCGAAATCCTCAAGAATAAGCGGTAACTTGTCCATTTCAACAGTATATCTCAGTTGTCTTATTTATTCATTTTGTAAATTAAATTCTACTATTTTCTTGTTTCTCTGTCTTGTGAGCGCCTTACGATCCAAATGGATTGACGTGTTGGTATAAACTCATGGAGATATTATGTGCCACTCCCTTGTTACCAGAACACATTTTAATTTAGTACACAACGCGCTCTCTCTCTCAGATAATTTCGTCTACCAACTAACTCTGGCAAATTGATATAGGTACCTTATTGTAATCGATGACATATGGGATGAAAAGGTGTGGGGACTTATCAACTGTGCTTTCTCTCTGAACAGCCTTGGTAGCCGGCTAATCACAACAACCCGCAAAGTTAATGTGTCAGAAGCATGTACCTCTTCCAGTACAGAAGATAAAATTTATAAAATGAAACCACTTTCTGATGATGATTCCCAAAGGCTGTTCTATAGAAGAATATTTCAGGGCAAGACGGGATGTCCTCATGAATTAGAGCAGGTATCCAGAGGTATCTTGAAGAAATGTGGTGGAGTGCCATTAGCCATCATTACTATAGCTAGTCTTTTGGCTAGTAACCAAAAGATTAAAACAAAGGACCAATGGTATGTTTTGCTCAATTCGATTGGCCGTGGGCTTGTTGAAGGTGATAGTCTAGAGGAGATGCAAAGAATACTGTCATTTAGCTACTATGATCTGCCTCCTCATCTGAAGATTTGTTTATTATATCTGAGTATATTCCCAGAAGACTATGAGATTTCCAGAGATCGGCTCATATGGATGTGGATAGCTGAAGGTTTCGTACAACCGAACAAACAAGGAACTAAGATGTTTGAGCTTGGGGAAGGCTACTTTAATGAGCTAGTAAACAGAAACATGATTCAGCCGGTAGACATTAACGTTGAAGGTAGAGCAAGTGCTTGTCGTGTTCATGACATGGTGCTCGATCTCATCTGCTCTTTGTCAACTGAAGAAAACTTTGTTACGATATTAGATGGTATTCAACGTAGCACACCTAATTCCCAAAGCAAGATTCGCAGGTTATCTCTCCAAAATGGCATGGAAGATACTTTTGTCTCTCAGCTGGCTACCACGAGCATGACACACTTGAGATCTGTTACTCTCTTTGAACCTGCTACTAATGTTATGCCATCTCTCTCACGCTTTGGAGTTATACGTGTGTTGGACTTAGGAGATTGTAAGATGTCAGAAAGTTGGTACAAGATTAACCTGAAGTATATTGGAAACCTACTACATCTGAGGTACCTAGGACTAGTTCAGTTATCAATTAAAGAGCTCCCGGTAGAAATTGGAAAGCTAAAATATTTGCAAATGCTGGACTTATCAGGATGTTCTATAGATGAGCTTCCGTCAAGTGTTATTCTGCTTAAGCATTTGTTGGTCATGCGTATCGGATACGACACAAAAATGCCAATTGGTTTGGGTAAATTGGTGTCCTTACAAGAGCTGGCCTATCTGCTGGTGAACAGTAATAATCAAAACAATGCTAAAGAGTTGGGCCATTTGACTGAACTTAGGGTACTCGAGATCTTGTGGGGAGAATTGGATGGGAGCCTAGAAAAAGTGATGGTGGAGTCCTTAAGCAATCTGCGCAAACTGCACACCCTAAGGATTGGTGATTATTCTAGTGAGGATAGGATGATCATGCTAGATGGCTGGGTTCCTGCTCCAAAGCTCCGTAGATTTACTTCAGAGGTTATGTTCTCAACACTGCCAAAATGGATTAACTCGTCATTGCTTCCACTCCTCTCAACTCTGCACATAAGGGTCGATGAATTGCAGATGAAGGACATTCAGTTGATCGGGAGGCTGCCAGCTCTTCTTGATCTCTGGCTGGGGGCAGAGGGAGGAGTACGCATTAAGGTTGCCCCGGAGGAAAGCTTGGTAGTTACCACAGACTCATTCCCATGTATGAAATGCTGCACATTCTACAGTCTTCAGATCCTGCCATCTATGTTCCCACCAGGAGCAATGCCAATGGTCCAATTCATTCGGTTCACTGTCAACGCATGGAACATGGGGGATGCTGAGTTGGACTTGGACATGGAGAACCTGCCTTTGCTTGAGCGAGTCGAGGTTGACCTAAGGCATAAAGGACCCAGCGCTGCAGTGGAGGAAGCGGAGGCTGCCCTGAGGCTCGCAGCGGACGTCCATCCCAACCGCCCTACCCTTCTCATCCACAAATTCTATTTTTATTGAGTTCAGAATATAATCTAAAAATATGGAATCTGTCACACAGGAAGAGGTACAGACTAGGTCGTTCCCGTTTCCACACTTCTGCTGCAGACTTGATTGCTCGTCTTCAACTTCACTGGTCCTCGTCACAGCCTCAGGAAAAATATGACGGAGTCCACCTTGAATGAGTGAAATATCCACACATGTACTCTTTTTTCCCCCTCACTAGTCGAGCACAAGAGGGCACATGGGTTTCAGTAACCAGCTTGAACTCAACTTTAGCCGGTTCACAGCCTAGCAAGGGTTTTCATGCTTGTCCTGCAGTTGTAGTTACTACAATCATGATGGAGGAAATGGGTGAGTGATAATTTGATATATAGATCATGGAACACCTTATGTTTTGTTAAAACAAAATAAAAGTAAAAATATATCTAAATATTTATGGAGCGTGCAACTAGAGATCGACCCTTCAGTACCTTCGGATGTTTTTCTTCCTTTTATCGCATGAACTTCAATTATTGGTTACTATGAGTTGTGTTAATCTTGTTATGCAGACCGTATGTAAACTATTTTGCTTGTATCAGCTTGAAGAGAACTTTTGAGTTTATAAAATCTCCCATTATCAAACAAATCTAAAGTATTTATAATTTTTAGTTCAATTACCACTAGTGGAGAAGAGGCCTTTGGTCTTTGGTCCCGGTTCGTTTTGCCCAGGGCGACCCCACTAGCTCAGAGCCTGTCCGGTAGTGGCCTTTGGACCCGGTTTGTAATACAAACCGGGACTAAAGGGTCCACGGCAGGGCGCGGCAGTCCGTGTCAGGCGTGGGGAACCTTTAGTCCCGGTTTGTATTACAAACCGGGTCCAAAGGCCCCTCCTCTGGACCCGGTTTGTATTACAAACCGGGAAAAGTCCCCAATCTGGCTATATAACGTTGCCCCTGCCCAAGTGTGAGCCACACTTGGCCATTTTTTCACTTTCTTCACAAGAGGGGTGTATTGATCTCCTCTCTTCTTCACATGCACAAGAGGTGTTCGATGAAATGCTTAAGAGGATTTGCCACTTGAGTTTACACAAATCAAGCCACACTTAACTTGCTTTTTTTCTTCTTCATCGAGGTTAACAACTTTATCCTTTTCATCTGTAATTGATAAAATGCATGTGTATATATACATCGTGATGTTCCGTAATGGTTTTGATCAGCTTAATTATATCATGCGGATGAATCGGCAATGGATGTACATTGACCGACGGTTTGACGAGTTCACTTCGGGCCTGGATAATTTTATGGCCGTGGCGGAGGCAAACAAACATGGTGGCTTCATGTATTGTCCATGTGTCAACTCGCAAGAATACCGTAAATTACGCTCACTCGAGGCTCATTCACAGCCACATTCCGCGATCCGGTTTCATGCCCGAGTTACTATTGTTGGACCAAGCACGGAGAAAGAGGGGTTATGATGGAAGACAATGAAGAAGAGGAAGAGGATGATGACGGTTATCCCAATTTCTCCGAATACGATGATACCGCAGAAGGCAATGAAGACAATGAAGTAGAAGATCAAGAGGCACCGGATGAGCCTCGCCGATGATGATCTTGGTCGGGCCATTGCCGATGCAAGGAGAGAATGTGAAACCGAAAAGGAAAGGTTAGCCTTCCACAAGATGATAGAAGATCACAACAAATTGTTATACCCAACTTGCGAAGATGGCCATAAAAAGCTAGGCGAGCACACTCGGAATTGTTGCAATGGAAGGCGAGAGAACGGTGTCACCGACTCAGGATTTGGAAAGTTGCTGACAATAATTAAGAGGAAGCTTCCAAGGGGTAACGAATTGCCCGCCGATACGTACGAAGCGAAGAAGATTGTCTGCCCTCTAGGATTAGATGTGCAAAAGATACATGCATGCATTAATGATCGCATCCTCTACCGCGGTGAGTACGAGAATTTGGATGCATGTCCGTGTGCACCTGCATTGCGGTATAAGATCGGACGAGATGACCCTGGTGATGTTGAGGGCGAGCGCCCCGAGAAGAGGGTTCCCGCCAAGGTTATGTGGTATGCTCCTATAATATCACGGCTGAAACGCTTGTTCGAAATAAAGAGCATGCTAGGTTGTTGCGATGGCACAAAGAAGACCGTAAGAAAGACGTGATGTTGAGGCACCTCGTCGATGGCTCCCAATGGAGAAAAATCGATAGAGAGTACCCAAACTTTGCACAGGATGCAAGGAACTTAAGGTTTGGTCTAAGTACAGATAGCATGAATCCTTTTGGAGAGCAGAGCTGCAGCCATAGCACCTGGCCTGTGACTCTTTGTATATATAACCTTCCTCCTTGGTTGTGCATGAAGCGGAAGTTCATTATGATGCCAGTGCTCATACAAGGTCCGAAGCAATCCGGGAACGACATTGATGTGTACTCGAAGCCATTAGTCGAAGAACTTCTACAGCTGTGGTCCCTAGCGGGTGTACGTGTGTGGGACGAGCACAAGCGAGGAGGAATTTGACCTAAGAGCGCTGCTTTCAGTAACCATCAATGACTCGGCCTGCTCTTGGTAACATTTCGGGACGAGTCAAACAAGGGATACAATGCATGCACGCACTGTTTACATGAGCTCGAAGGTGATTATTTGGAAAAAGGTCAGAAGATCGTGTACCTGGGGCATCGTCAATTTCTTAGGACTACCCATCCCGTAAGAAAGAAAGGCAAGCATTACAACGGTGAGGCTGATCACCGGAGGAAGCCTCCCCATCGTGATGGTGTTGATATATTTGGTATGGTCAAGGATCTAGATGTAATATTTGGAAAGGGTCCTGGCGGACGTTCTGTTCCGAATGACGATGCCGGACACGCGCCCATGTGGAAGAAGAAATCTATTTTTTGGGAGCTAGAATATTGGAAAGTCTTAGAGGTCCGCTCTTAAATCGATGTGATGCACGTGACGAAGAATCTTTGCGTGAACCTGCTAGGCTTTCTGGGCGTGTACGGGAAGACAAAAGATACACCAGAAACACGGGAGGACCAGCAACGTTGGAAAGACCCCAAAAAGCTGCATGATAGAGTTAAAGGACGTCATTTCTCCAGCTACGCTCTTACAAAAGCAGAGAAGGAAATATTTTTTGAATGTCTGAGCAGTATCAAGGTCCCGTCTGGCTTCTCCTCCAATATAAAGGGAATAATAAATATGGAGAAGAAAACATTCCGAACCTGAAGTCTCATGACTGTCACGTGATAATGACACGGTTGCTTCCGATTGCATTGAGGGGGCTTCTACCGGAAAATGTTCGACTCGCCTATTGTGAAGCTATGTGCATTCCTCAATGCAATTTCTCGGAAGGTAATAAATCCAGAAATTCTACCGAGGTTGCGGAATGATGTGGTCCAATGTCTCGTTAGTTTTGAGCTGGTGTTCCCACCATCCTTCTTCAATATTATGACACATCTCCTCGTTCACCCGGTCGATGAGATTTCCATTCTCGGTCCTGTATTTCTACACAATATGTTCCCCTTCGAGAGGTTCATGGGAGTCTTAAAGAAATATGTTCATAACCGTGCTAGGCCAGAAGGAAGCATCTCCAAGGGCTATGGAACAGAGGAGGTCATTGAATTCTGTGTTGACTTTATTCCTGGCCTTAAGCCGATTGGTGTTCCTGAATCGCGGCATGAAGGGAGACTAAGTGGAAAAGGCACGCTAGGAAGGAAATCAATGATATGTAGGGACGGGATTTCTTTGACTCAAGCACACTACACAGTTCTACAAAGTTCCACCTTGGTGGCTCCATATATCGGTGAACACAAGAACTTTCTACGCTCCCAGAACCCGGGCGGTCGAACGATTGGATTAGACGTGAACACATGTCGACTTTCGGCGGTTGGTTGCAAAAACATCTCCCTGAATAACAAAGATATTGAAGATCAGCTGTACTTGCTGGCCCAGACACCATCTTCGACTGTAGTTACTTTCCAAGGGTACGAGATAAATGAGAATACATTTTACACGATCGCCCAAGATAAAAAGAGCACCAACCAAAACAGTGGTGTCCGATTTGATGCAATAATGAATGAAGGCCCAAATGACACATATTATGGTTACATAGAGGATATATGGGAACTTGACTATGGACCTTATTTTAAGGTCCCTTTGTTTAGGTGCAAATGGGTCAACAAAACAGGAGGCGGGGTTCAAGTAGACAAGTTGTATGGAATGACAACAGTGGATCTCAACAATCTTGGGTATAGAGACGAACCATTCGTCCTAGCCAAGGATGTGGCCCAGGTTTTCTATGTGAAGGATATGTCTACCAAACCAAGAAAAAGGAAACATAAGGAAACAAATACATCCAACGATGAGCCAAAGCGCAACATAGTTCTTTCTGGAAAAAGAAACATCGTGGGAGTGGAGGACAAGACAGACATGTCAGAAGATTATAATAAGTTTGATGAAATTCCACCCTTCAGAGTGAACATTGATCCAAGCATCAAGTTAAATGATGAAGATGCTCCATGGTTAAGGCCGAAGAAGATTAAATGATGAAGATGCTCCATCATCAAGTTAATTGAAGAATGTTCATGGCACAAATGAGTATCTCAACATGGCAATCAATTTCCCATTTATTTTTATGTAATCATTTAACTGTATGTAAGATATGAAAAGTGGAGATGTGGTTGGCTTTTTGTACCATATATATAGAGGAGATGTAGTCGTTCACGGGCTTGCAGGGGAAAAATTCCGAGGCGCAGTTTCCGAAGATGCCGTAGGGCGTGTGCACCAACAACATCTTCGAGAAACTGCACCACAGGAGATTTCCCAACCCTTTCCCCAACACTATTAGAGGAGATGTAGTCGTTCAGGGGCCTGCAGGAAAAAATTCCGAGGAGCAACTTCCGAAGATGCCGTAGGGCGTGTGCACCAACGACATCTTCGAGAAGTTGCGTCACGGGAGATTTCCCAACCCTTTCCCCAACACTGTTAGAGGAGATGTAGTCGTTCACGGGCTTGCAGGGAAAAAAATTCCGAGGCGCAGCTTCCGAAGATGCCGTAGGGCGTGTGCATCAACAACATCTTCGAGAACCTGCGCCACGGGAGATTTTCCAATCCATGGGAATGAATCTCTGCTTGGCTTGTTGATCTGCTTGGCAAGCCGTATCGATGCTCCTTTTATAGGCACATCACCGCTTCTACTTTGTCTTGTTCCTTCGACAGGGCGTCGTGCGCTACATGCTTTATCTCATCGAGCAGTGCGTCCACCCATGCGTTCTTATCCTGCCGACATCTTTAGTCCCGGTTGTACCCACCAGCCGGGACTAAAGGTTACCCACACGTCCTTATCCCACCGACAGTTTTGTTAGATGACAAAAAGAGGATCTTTCGTCCCGGTTGTACCCACCAGCCGGGACTAAAGGTTACCCACACGGCTTTATCCCACTGATACGTCCCAAACGTATCTATAATTTCTTATGTTCCATGCTACTTTTATGATGATACTCACATGTTTTATACACATTATATATCATTATTACGCATTTTCCGGCACTAACCTATTGACGAGATGCCGAAGAGCCGATTCTGTTGTTTCTCGTCGTTTTTGGTTTCAGAAATCCTAGTAAGGAAATATTCTCGGAATTGGACAAAATCAACGCCCAGGGTCCTATTTTCACACGAAGCTTCCAGAAGACCGAAGGTGTCACGAAGTGGGGCCACGGGGCGCCGCCACAGTAGGGCGGCGCGACCAACGGGGGCCCGCGCGGCCTCGCGTGTGGGGCCCCCGTGACGCCTCTTGACCCGCCCTTCCGCCTACTTAAAGCCTTCGTCGCGAAACCCCCGATGCGAGAGCCACGATACGGAAAACCTTCCGGAGACGCCGCCGCCGCCAATCCCATCTCGGGGGATTCAGGGAGATCGCCTCCGGCACCCTGCCGGAGAGGGGAATCATCTCCCGGAGGTCTCTTCATCTCCATGATCGCCTCCGGATCGATGTGTGAGTAGTCCACCCCTGGACTATGGGTCCATAGCGATAGCTAGATGGTTGTCTTCTCCTCATTGTGCTATCATGTTAGATCTTGTGAGCTGCCTATCATGATCAAGATCATCTATTTGTAATGCTACATGTTGTGTTTGTTGGGATCCGATGAATATTGAATACTATGTCAAGTTGATTATCAATCTATCATATATGTTATTTATGTTCTTGCATGCTCTCCGTTGCTAGTAGAGGCTCGGCCAAGTTGATACTTGTGACTCCAAGAGGGAGTATTTATGCTCGATAGTGGGTTCATGCCTCCATTAAATCCGGGACGATGACAGAAAGTTCTAAGGTTGTGGATGTGCTTGTTACTACTAGGGATAAAACATCGATGCTTTGTCTAAGGATATTTGTGTTGATTACATTACGCACCATACTTAATGCAATTGTCCGTTGTTTACAACTTAATACTCGGAGGGGTTCGGATGATAACCTGAAGGTGGACTTTGTAGGCATAGATGCATGCCTGGATAGCGGTCTATGTACTTTGTCGTAATGCCCCGATTAAATCTCATAGTACTCATCATGATATATGTATGTGCATTGTTATGCCTTCTTTATTTGTCAATTGCCCAACTGTAATTTGTTCACCCAACATCTGTTTATCTTATGGGAGAGACACCACTAGTGATCTGTGGACCCCGGTCCTATTCTTTACATCTGAAATACAAACTGCTGCAATTGTTCTTTATTGTACTTTGCAAACAATCATCACCATCCACACTATACATCTAATCCTTTGTTTACAGCAAGCCGGTGAGATTGACAACCACACTGTTACGTTGGGGCAAAGTTCTGTGATTGTGTTGTGCAGGTTCCACGTTGGCGCCGGAATCCCTGGTGTTGCGCCGCACTACACTCCGTCACCAACAACCTTCAACGTGCTTCTTGGCTCCTACTGGTTCGATTAAACATTGGTTTCTTACTGAGGGAAACTTGCTGCTGTGCGCATCACACCTTCCTCTTGGGGTTCCCAACGGACGTGTCAACTACACGCATCAAGCAAATTTCTGGCGTCGTTGCCGGGGAGATCAAGACACGCTGCAAGGGGAGTCTCCACTTCCATTCTCTTTACTTTGTTTTTGTCTTGCTTTGTTTTACTTTATTTTATTTACTACTTTGTTTGCTGCACTATATCAAAAACACAAAAAATTAGTTGCCAGTTTTACTTTATTTACTGTCTTGCTCTCTATATCGAAAACACACAAAAAATTAGTTACTTGCATTTACTTTATTTACTTTCTGTTTATTTCATCATGTTTCCTCCTAAGTACACTCTAAAAGACATATCGGTAGGACGTGGGTCTATCATTGGGAGAGATAATATTGAAGATTTTTTCACTCATGTTAGTACAGCTGAAGATTTTGAAGATAGACACTTGGTAGAACTTGCTCCTACTTATGAAATTGCTGTTGCTTCTTTAGTACACATGTTGGAAACTAAATTTGTTAATCTCAATCCTATAATTCAACATATGTTTCTTACACTCGGTGATATGGAAGAAGGAGAAAAGAAAGATTTTGTTTTAGAAACCCTTCTCAAAGAGTTTGGTGGTGTATCAAGAGAGGCTAGAAAGTTCTTTACTAAATATAAGATGCTTGGCTCTTATACCAACTTTGCTAGTATCCTTGAAAAGATAGACATGGAGAGAGTAAGGTACACTAATAATATTAATGATGGTGGGGAGATTAAGACAACAATACCTTGTAAACTCCTAGGAATGAATGACGCTCTAGAAAATAACTATGGTTGGCTTGTTCCCGAAAATTTATTTGATGAGGATAGCAAGCCTAAGTATAATGAAAAAGGAGCCTCTGAAACTCACATAGATAAGATAAAATGCATAGTTGAGAAAGCTCCAAACCCACATGTTGATGCTTCATCTCTTGATAATACTTGATACACACTTTCTGCGCCTAGCTGAAAGGCGTTAAAGAAAAGCGCTTATGGGAGACAACCCATTATTTTACTTCTGCACTTTGTTTTATATTTGAGTCTTGGAAGTTGTTTACTACTGTAGCAACCTCTCCTTATCTTTATTTTATTGCATTTTTGTGCCAAGTAAAGTCTTTGATAGTAAAGTCAATACTAGATTTGGATTACTGCGCAGAAACAGATTTCTTGCTGTCACGAATTTCGACCTACCTCTCTGTAGGTAGCTCAGAAAAATCTGCCAATTTACGTGCGCGATCCACAGATATGTACGCAACTTTCATTCAATTTGGGTATTTTCATTTGAGCAAGTCTGGTGCCTCAATAAAATCCGTCTTTACGGACTGTTCTGTTTTGACAGATTCCGCCTTTTATTTCGCATTGCCTGTTTTGCTGTGTTGGATGGATTTCTTCGTTCCATTAATGTCCAGTAGCTTTGTGCAATGTCCAGAAGTGTTAAGAATGATTATGTCACCTCTGAACATGTGAATTTTTGATTATGCACTAACCCTCTAATGAGTTGTTTCGAGTTTGGTGTGGAGGAAGTTTTCAAGGGTCAAGAGAGGAGGATGATACAATATGATCAAGGAGAGTGAAAGGTCAAAGCTTGGGGATGCCCCCGTGGTTCATCCCTGCATATTTTAAGATGACCCAAGCGTCTAAGCTTGGGGATGCCCAAGGCATCCCTTCTTCATCGACAACTTATCAGGTTCCTCTAGTGAAACTATATTTTTATTCCGTCACATCTTATGTGCTTTACTTGGAGCGCCTGTTTGCTTTTGCTTTTGTTTTTGTTTTTGTTTGAATAAGATCGGATCCTAGCATTCTTTGTGTGGGAGAGAGACACGCTCCGCTGTTTCGTATGAACACATGTGTTCTTAGCTTTATCTTTAATGTTCATTGCGAAAGTTGGACTATTTCATTCGTTGTTATATGGTTGGAAACGGAGAATGCCGCATGTGGTAAATGGTTTAATGTCTTGAATAATGTGATACTTGGCAATTGTTGTGCTCATATAGATCATGTTTAAGCTCTTGCATCATGTACCTTGTACTCATTAATGAATAACTACATAGAGCTTGTTAAATTTTGGTTTGCATGATTGATCTCTAGAGTCTAGATATTTTCTGGTTAAGGTGTTTGAACAACAAGGAGACAATGTAAAGTCTTATAATAGTTACAATATGTTCATATGTGAGCTTTGCTGCACCTTTTATACTTGAGTTTGCTTCAAACAACCTTGCTAGCCTAGCCTTGTATTGAGAGGAAATCTTCTCGTGCATCCAAATCCTTGAGCCAACTACTATGCCATTTGTGTCCACCATACCTACCTACCACATGGTATTTCTCCGCCATTCCAAAGTACATTACTTGAGTGCTACCTTTAAAATTCTATTTCTTTGTCTTTGCAATATATAGCTCATGGGACAAAATAGCCTTAAAAACTATTGTGGTGAAGAATATGTACTTATGTGTCTTATTTCTTAATAAGTTGCTTGTTGAGCGGTAACCATGTTTCTGGGGACGCCATCAACCTTTTACCTTTGTTGAACATCATGTGAGTTGCTATGCATGTTCGTCTTGTCTGAAGTAAGGGAGATTTTCATGATCAAATGGTTTGAGTATGCATAATGTTAGAGAAGAACATTGGGCCGCTAACTAAAGCCATGATTCATGGTGGAAGTTTCAGTTTGGACAACTAATCCTCAATCTCTTATGAGAATATTAATTGTTGTTGAATGCTTATGCATTAAAGAGGAGTCCTTTATCTCATTGTCTATGTTGTCCCGGTATGGATGTCTAAGTTGAGAATAATCAAAAGCGAGAAATCCAATGCGAGCTTTCTCCTTAGACCTTTGTACGAGCGGCATAGAGGTACCCCTTTGTGACACTTGGTTGAAACATATGCTATGCAATGATAATCCGTGTTAATCCAAGCTAATTAGGACAAGGTGCGAGCACTATTAGTATACTATGCATGAGACTTGCAACTTATAAGATATCTTATACATAACACATATGCTTTATTACTACCGTTGACAAAATTGTTTCTTGTTTTCAAAATGAAAAGCTCTAGCACAAATATAGTAATCAATGCTTCCCTCTCGCGAAGGGCCTATCTTCTACTTTATTGTTGAGTCGGTTTGCCTATTCTTTCTATCCCGAAGCAAACACTTGTATCAACTCGTTCGCATTGATTCTTACATGTTTACCTATTGCACTTGTTATATTACTTTGTGTTGACAATTATCCATGAGATATACATGTTGAAGTTGAAAGCAACCGCTGAAACTTACATCTTCCTTTGTGTTGCTTCAATGCCTTTACTTTGAATTTATTGCTTTATGAGTAACTCTTATGCAAGTCTTATTGATGCTTGTCTTGAAAGTATTATTCATGAAAAATCTTTGCTATATGATTCATTTGTTTACTCATTATCTTCATCATTGCTTCGAATCGCTGCATTCATCTCATATGCTTTACAATAGTATGATCAAGATTATGATAGCATGGCACTTCGAAATTATCTTTGTTATCGTTTACCTACTCGAGGGCGAGCAGGGAACTAAGCTTGGGGATGCTTGATACGTCCCAAACGTATCTATAATTTCTTATGTTCCATGCTACTTTTATGATGATACACACATGTTTTATACACATTATATGTCATTATTATGCATTTTCCGGCACTAACCTATTGACGAGATGCCGAAGAGCCGGTTGCAATTTTCTGCTGTTTTTGGTTTCAGAAATCCTAGTAAGGAAATATTCTCGGAATTGGACGAAATCAACGCCCAGGGTCCTATTTTCACACGAAGCTTCCAGAAGACCGAAGGAGTCACGAAGTGGGGCCACGGGGCGCCGCCACGCAGGGGCGGCGCGGCCAACGAGGGGCCCGCGCGGCCCCGCTGTGTGGGGCCCCCGTGACGCCTCTTGACCTGCCCTTCCGCCTACTTAAAGCCTTCGTCGCGAAACCCCCGGCACCGAGAGCCACGATACGGAAAACCTTCCGGAGACGCCGCCGCCGCCAATCCCATCTCGGGGGATTCGAGAGATCGCCTCCGGCACCCTGCCGGATAGGGGAATCATCTCCCGGAGGTCTCTTCATCGCCATGATCGCCTCCGGATCGATGTGTGAGTAGTCCACCCCTGGACTATGGGTCCATAGCAGTAGCTAGATGGTTGTCTTCTCCTCATTGTGCTATCATGTTAGATCTTGTGAGCTGCCTATCACGATCAAGATCATCTATTTGTAATGCTACATGTTGTGTTTGTTGGGATCCGATGAATATTGAATACTATGTCAAGTTGATTATCAATCTATCATATATGTTATTTATGTTCTTGCATGCTCTCCGTTGCTAGTAGAGGCTCTGGCCAAGTTGATACTTGTGACTCCAAGAGGGAGTATTTATGCTCGATAGTGGGTTCATGCCTCCATTAAATCTGGGACAAGGATGTAAAGTTCTAAGGTTGTGGATGTGCTGTTGCTACTAGGGATAAAACATCGATGCTTTGTCTAAGGATATTTGTGTTGATTACATTACGCACCATACTTAATGCAATTGTATGTTGTTTACAACTTAATACCGGAGGGGTTCGGATGATAACCTCGAAGGTGGACTTTTTAGGCATAGATGCATGCCGGATAGCGGTCTATGTACTTTGTCGTAATGCCCTGATTAAATATCATAGTACTCATCATGATATATGTATGTGCATTGTTATGCCTTCTTTATTTGTCAATTGCCCAACTGTAATTTGTTCACCCAACATCTGTTTATCTTATGGGAGAGACACCACTAGTGATATGTGGACCCCGGTCCTATTCTTTACATCTGAAATACAAACTGCTGCAATTGTTCTTTATTATTCTTTGCAAACAATCATCACCATCCACACTATACATCTAATCCTTTGTTTACGACGAAGTCGAGTGAGATTGATAACCTCACTGTTACGTTGGGGCAAAGTTCCGTGATTGTGTTGTGCAGGTTCCACGTTGGCGCCGGAATCCCTGGTGTTGCACCGCACTACACTCTGTCACCAACAACCTTCAACGTGCTTCTTGGCTCCTACTGGTTCGATTAAACCTTGGTTTCTTACTGAGGGAAACTTGCTGCTGTGCGCATCACACCTTCCTCTTGGGGTTCCCAACGGACGTGTCAACTACACGCATCACCCACCGACAGTTTTTTTAGGTGACAAAAAATGATCTTTAGTCCCGGTTGTACCCACCAGCCGGGACTAATGTTTTCGGCGCCACTGCGTTCCCGCCTATTTTTCTTCCCGCGCTTTCCACTGCTTCCCGCCTCTGTCCTCCCGCCATTTTTTCACTATATATATGTAGGCTTGGCCTCCATTTACATATCACATCTAGACTCATATCTGCAAACCTCACCACTCTTCCCATGGCTTCCATCGTATCTCTAACCCTCCGGGAGGCGGAGGCGCTTTGCGCGTCGAACTACCCCTGCCCGCCGGGCTACCGCGTCCCGACCGGCTGGTTGCCGAGCGTCGGAGGCGTACCGGTCCCTCCTCGTCCCTCTAGGTGTGGCGCGCGAGATGGCCATCACGAACCACTACTACTTCGAGCTCACGCCGGAGCGGCGGAGGAATCCCCAGTGGCATCCCGACTACAACCCGACTTGGGAAAGCTTCTTCATCAACCGGCGTGAGAGGGCGCTTGCCAGGCACGAGGAGGGCGGCCCGCCTCCTTCGAACTTCAACGAGGCCGGCCGTCGGCTGTGGTGGCGCGGCCGGACTCTCCATGGCGTCATGGCCTACCGTGGCCCCCGCCTGCGCTACCCTCAGTCCCAGCCCACGCGTGCTCTCCCGTCAAGATTCGACTACCGCGACCCCGATGCCAGCGACGATGATGACGACGACTACGACGACTACAGTGGCGAGTACTATAGGGCTAGGCACGAGTATGACTGAATGATCGAACAGTCGAATCTGGCCATGTATCTTAATTAATTTTCAGTTGAGCTCTGTACTTTAATTCCATGTATGTGGCGGGAAACTTTTCTCATCATCAGCGTCTGCCACAACGACTTTATTGAAAATACAATTAAAATAGATAAACAACTAGTCTAGTCGATCTACTCGTCGTCGGAGGTTGTCTCGGTCCAAATGTCGTCCCACCGACGGTCGTTGTCGGCCCAAGTTGTATTCGGGTTGTCGAGCTCGAACACGGCGATGGCCCGATGGTGGCGCCTGTTGGACCTGCGATGTGCCCGGAGGTCAGCGAAGAACGCGTCGGTGTTGTCGACGTCGTTGGGGAACTGCGCCCTCCACTAGCGCATCAACTCCTCGTCGTGCTCGGCGATGGCGATCCGGCGCTGCACCTGGCGGTGGCGGCGACGGTCCTCGTCGTCGACGAGACACGGCGTCGGCGCGAGGAACTCCGCCTCCTCTAGCGATTCGACGTCTGGGAAGTTCATGTCGCGCCGTGGCCGCCGAAATCGCCATGCGGCCGCGTCGTAAGCGCGCGCCGCCAGCTCCGGGGTGTTGTACGTGCCGAGGGTGAGCCGGAAGCCACCGGCGCGCATCTCGGCGTAGAACCTACCGTTCGGACGCACTCGGACGCCACGGAAGCCGGACGAGCCGCGACGGCGCGGCGGCATCCCGGCGACGAATGAACGGAGGCGACGGCGACGTGTGGTTCCGCGCGCACACCGCGCTTTATAGCACAGCGACGTGGCAAGTTTGGCGACACGTGGCGCGGGGAAGCGGCGGTGCGTGGCACGTGGAAGCGGCATCTACACGTCGCACGCCGGCGGAGGCGGGGCGAGGCACGTGGAAGCTGCGGCGACAGGTGGCGCGGGGAAGCGGCGGGGGCGTGGCACGGGGAAGCGGCGGCGACACGTGGCATGGGGAAGGGACACGTGGCACGGGGAAGGGACACGTGTGGCACGGCGGCGGTGGCCAGTACATGGCGGTGACGGTGTTGGCCAGTACACTGCGGTGACGGTGGTGGCCAGTACACGGCGGTGGCGGTGGCCAGTACACGGCGGTGGCGACTGTGGCATGTACATGGCGGTGGCGGTGGCGGCGGTGGCCAGTACACGGCGGTGGCGGTAGCCAGTACGGTGGCCTGTACATGGCGGTGAAGGTGGTGGCCAGTACACGGCGGTGGCGGCGGTGGCCAGTACATGGCGGCGGCGGCGGTGGACACGTGTGGCACGGCGGTGGCCAGTACGTGGTTTTTTTTATTTGAAATATGGCGGGAATGAAATTTTTTAAAAAAATTGGCCTTTGGTCCCGGTTTGTAATACAAACCGGGACTAAAGGCCTATTTTGCGCGCGCAGCGAAAATCGCAGCAAAAATAGGCCTTTAGTCCCGGTTTGTATTACAAACCGGGTTTGTAATAGAAACCAGGCCCAATGGGGGTGGGACTATAACTGTCGCCCCTTCGTCTGCGCGGAGATCAATCCCGCGGAGACGAAGGCACGACGCCGCCAGGCTGCCCAACTGCACCGCGCCCGCCGCTCGCCATCGCCCGCCCGCCTCCGCTTGCCATCGCGCGCCCGCCTCCGTCGACGCCTCCCTCTCCGCCCGCCACATCTCCCGGCCGGCCGCGCGCGCCCCATGTGCGTGTCCCACCGCCGCGCGCCCGCCTCCGCGCACGTCGCCTCTGGCCGCCGCCGCGTGCGCCACCGCCTACGCCTCCGCCACCGCGCCTCCTCCGCAGGCAAGGCGTGCGCCCCTCCCTCTCCCTCCTCCGGCCGGCCGACCGGCCGGCCAAGTTCATGCATCTTAATTTTTTTGTTTTTTTGTTAGTATTAATTAGTGTAGTGAATTCGTAGTATTGGTAATTAGTTAGAAAAATTGTTAGAATTTTTTTGTTAGATTAGTGCAGTGAATTCGTAGTATTGGTAATTAGTTAGAAAAATAGTTAGAATTTTTTGTTAGATTAGTACGTGTAGTGAATTTAGTAGTAGTGCAAATAGTTAGAAAAAAGTTAGAATTTTTTTTGTTAGATTTGTGTAGTGAATTTAGTAGTAGTGCAAATAGTTAGAAAAAAGTTAGTGTCGGTGCCATCGGCCGGCCGCCACCGGCCGACCGCCACCATCTCCGGTAGTGTCGGCGCCCCCAAAATACGGTACTATATCGGCGCTCCTGTCGGCGCCCCCAAAATACGGTAGTGCCGACGCCCTCAAAATACGGTAGTGCTGACGCCCCTGCCGGCGCCCCAAAATAGAGTATGTAGTGCTGGCGCCCCCCAAACGGTAGTGCCAGTGCCAACTAACATAAAAGTAGTGAAGTTATTTTTTAATTTATGTTAACGTTGGTACATATATATATGATTTGTTTTCGTAGCTACGATGTCGTGACAGCCGCCGCGCCGTGGTCTGACTCTTCTAGAGGAGATGCAGCAGCTGGGGGAGGTCCGGGACTGGGCTCCGCCGGGGTGGCACTGGGAGGTCTTAGCTTCCGGGTCGCGCACCTTGGTGCAGAATCCGGGTCCCGTCGTCGACCCGGATATTCTTTGGTGGAGGTCTTATGGGCCACGGTCGTTTCAGAGGGAGCCGGCCCCGCCGGAGGAGGTAGCTCAGCGCATTGCGGCGTAGGACGAGCACGTTCGCCGTTACATGTATGCGTTAGACAACATGTATAGGACCGGATGGAGCGTTATGCATAGATCTCATGTTAGCTATGCTCCCGTGACTGTTCCGTGGCTTTGGGGGTTCACCCGGCGCGGCTCAGGTCCCGGTCGGCGCGTTATAGGACCCGGTCGGCGCGGTTGAGAGGTTGTAGTATTGATTGATGTATTAGGGTTAAATAAACATGAACCCGATCTATGTATGCATGTAACTGCACTATCTGCTTTCAGCACTATATTATCGATCCTTAGTTAAGAACTACATATGTAACTCCATTTTCAGTTTTCTGCATTATCCTTAATTTGATCATATGATGGTTCCTATATATAGCTTGCAGGTCGTTGTCGAAAGCATGGAGAGAGATGAAACTCAAGAAAATTTCATGGCTGACCTCATAGCCCACGGTACTCTGGATGATCGCGACGACGACGTTATTCCAGATGATGGCGGTGACGATGTCACCGCAACTTTTTGAATGACTCCGGTGAGGGAGCGGAGAATATTGAGGAAGAAGATCCTAATGGCGCCGGTGAGGAAGAAGATCATCATAATGGCTCCGGAACCGTAGTTATCACCCAGGTATATAAATTAATTAAGCCGCTGTTGATCGACTAGATGCATCAACTAATTAAATTGTACTGACTATGAATTATTTCTTTTTTAGCCCTCCGGATCGAGCACTTCTTCTGTAAAGTCGAAGAAGCGAGGCCCGGCCAAAAAGTTGGACGACGGTGTTAGGCACGACATCACCCATATCGCTGAGGATGGTAAACCGATTGCTCCAGAGAAAAGTGCATAGTCATTTATAGCTCAATGCGGAGTGCTTGTTAGGGACCACGTCCCGATCACCGTTCGAGAATGGAACAAGCCGAAGGGACTAGTGCTGTCTGCAGAGGAAGAAGCTCAAGGTCTTTATATCGATGATGTAGCCAAAAACAGCATTCTGACCAAGCTCATGTCACATTTCAACATAGTACCCGAAGAGGGGGGTGCCGCTGAAAAGGCCAAGATGGAGCAGGCCCTCCGCGACTTTGTCAAGAAGAAGATGGCCGAACTATTCAAGAGCCACAAGAAAAGATTGCGCGTCCTTATCAAGAAAAAGAAGACTCCGGACAGTGAGAAGGTAAAAAATCACTGGGACGAATTCGTGAAGTACATCACGGAGTCAGAAGAATTTAAGAAAAGGTCAGCAACAAATAAGGCAAATGCTGCGTTGAAGCTATATCACCAAATTCTGGGTCCAGGTGGATACAGGGCTAACCGTCCTAAGTGGCAGGCAGCTGAGGCGGAACTGACTAGGAAAGGGATCAGATTAGGGACACACGGTTGGATCGAACGGTGTAAGGAGTGGTTCTACGAGATTGGGGGAACGTTGCATCCAGAAACAGGGAAGTGTATCTATAAGAAAGCTCATCTGAAGTTTCCCATCGAAGCCCTGGAAAGAGCACATAAGGACGTGGAGGAGGGGAGGTTCCAGCCCGAAAGAGAGAACGATGAGCTGACACGCGCCCTTGGGAACAAAGAACACGGCGGACGAACACGAGGCACAGAAGGCTCCGTTCCGTGGAAGTATGGCTTTCCTGCGGAAAGGAAGAGATTTCCTGATAAAAGCCATGAGAGGAGAAAGGCAAGGGAAACAGACCGCATAGCATCCTTAGAGGAGGGTTTTAACACCATGCAAGCCCAATTAACCATGGTAACCCAAGTACTTACATCCCAGATGGCTCAGGGGCAGGCTGTAGATCCTGCATTGCTCAATGCCCTCGTCCCGCTGCAATCTCAACAACACCGGAAAAGCAGCGTGGCTTCCACTCAGCAGGAGGATAATGATGATGATGACCAGGTGGTCGAGCCTCCTCGCTACCCCCCCCGTGGATGATCTCACTGAGAGCCGTCCTTGTGAGCTGCATGTTAAAGTTTTCAACCTATCCTTCAAGGCGGCGGTCGACATCCTCTTACCTACAAGGTCTTACCATTGCCGTCCGGTCCAAGACGACTTTGCTGTTGTGATGGTGGATGAAGTGTTGAGAGATTATGAGGGGTTGGTGCTTGAGCACCCTGCAGGTGAAGATGGGGAAATCAAAGAACTGGGAGAAGCCCGTAGAACCACCGTGCAATGGTGGAAGGAGAACATTGTGTTTCCAGGTGAGAAGCCACCAAGCAGGCCACCTCATCCGCCTCCTCCGCCACCTGCAGGTTCTCCTCCGCGTGATGATTCTCCTATGCGCGATGATGATTCCCCTGTGCATGAGCAGTCTCCTCCGCGTGAAAATACTCCGCCGCCTCCTCCTCCTCGTCAGGAGACTCCGCCGCGTCCACCTAAGCAAAAGAGGAAGCTAACCGCGGCACCTCCTTCAGCTCCTGTTATCACCAAGATTTGACCGAGTCAGCGGTGGGCCGCAGTCAAGATGGGCTTAAGGAAATATACGTGGAGAAGTATGAAGCGGCCTGGCACGGAGGATTTGGGCTAGTTAGCCCGTGTATCTTAATATAATAGATTGTATACCGGTTTAGAAGTTAGATTTTATCTCGTGCACGGTTTGGTGCACGCCCACATTAGAAAGTCCCCTCGGACTATAAATATGTACCTAGGGTTTATGGAATAAACAACAACTCACGTTCAACCCCAAAAACAAACCAATCTCGGCGCATCGCCAACTCCTTCGACTCGAGGGTTTCTATCGTGTAGCGACATGCTGCCTAGATCGCATCTTGCGATCTAGGCAGCACAAGCCCCACGTTGTTCATGCGTTGCTCGTACCGAAGCGCTTTTGATGGCGAGCAACGTAGTTATCATTAGATGTGTTAGGGTTAGCATTGTTCTTCGTTTAAGCATGCTTACGTAGTGCAACCCTTGCATATCTAGCCGTCCTCACGCCTATCCTAGGTGTGGGCGGCACCCCGCTTGATCATTGTTTAGTAGATCTG
>NC_061514.1:90016331-90140862 GCF_022539505.1 Lolium rigidum | reverse complement strand
CAAACATGGAAATTTCAAAAAATCTGAGGGTGAAAAAAAAATCCAAGAAAAAAGAAACTTTTAGAGTTCATAGTTCATAGAGGATAACATGGGGGTCCCATGAGGCAGCAGCGTCCTCAACGTTTCCAAGGCACACAGGACCAAAAGAAAAAGGATGTACCCCTGCTGGGCCTTTTGATCAAAAAATAATCCAAGATAAGGAAGATATAAATTGGGGCTGCCTGGCCATGTGGGCCTTCTAACCTGCTGGACGTCTTTTGACTCGTACAATTTCAGCCCACTCCAAAACAAGAAAGTCCTATGCTTCGCAAAAACAAAACAAAAACAAGGAGATTCATATTAGTTCGTTTATGTAAAAATAAAGATTTAATTTATCCGTTTGCAATAGCTCAGAGCGAAATACACTTTTTATTGTCTGCAAAATAATCAAGATATCACATGTTTCTTGTACGGGGAGGCTGACATCGGGACCCATGAGCCACAGCGTCGTCAAAGTTTTAAAGGCGGCAGGGGATCGAAAGAAAAAATAAATCAAAAATCAGTTGGTAAAAAAATCGAAGAAAAGAAACATTTATCGTTCTGAGAGGATGACATGCGGGACCCATGTGGCAGCAGCATCCTCAACGTTTCCAAGGCAGCACGGGATCCAAAAAAAAGGCAAAATAGGAGAAATTAGGGGTCAAAATAACTCCAAGAAAAGAAAGGTTTATCGTCCATAGAGGCTGACATGTGGGACCCATTAGCGAGCGAGATTCTTCAACGTTCAAAGGCGGCAGGTGATCAAAAGAAAAAGGAAGTAGCCGAGAAATTAGGGGTAAAAAATAACTCCAACAATGGAAACTTTTATTGTTCATAGAGGATGACATGCGGGACCCATGAGCCGGCAGCTTCCTCAACGTTTCAAAGGCGGCATGGGATCGAAAGAAAAAGGCAAGTGACCAAATATCAGGAGCCAAAAATAATCCAAGAAAAGAAACTTTATTGTACATAGAGGATGACATGCGGGTCCCATTTAGCAGCGGCGGTATCACCGTTTGAGATGCGGCAGGAGGTCGAAAGAAAAAAGGCAAGTGACCAAATATCAGGAGCCAAAAAGAATCCAAGAAAAGAAAGTTTTATAGTACATAGAGGATGACATGCGGGTCCCATTTTGCAGCAGTCTGTATCACCGTTTGAGAGGCGGAGGGGATCGAAATAAAAAGGCAAGTGACCAAATATGAGGTGCCAAAAATAATCAAAGAAAAGAAAGTTTTCAACGTTTCAAAGGCGGCAGGGGATCAAAAGAAAAAGGAAGTAGCCAGAAATTAGGGGTCAAAAATAACTCCAAGAAAGGAAACTTTTATTGTTCATAGAGGATGACATGCGGGACCCAAGCGCCAGCAGCTTCCTCAACGTTTCAAAGGCGGCATGAGATCGAAAGAAAAAAGGCAGGTGACCAAATATCAGGACCCGAAAATAATCCAAGAAAAGAAATTTACTGTACATAGAGGATGACATGTGGGACCCATTTTGCACAGGACCAAAAGAAAAATGAAGTAGCCAGAAATCGGGGGTGAAAAAAATCCAAGAAAAGAAAGATTTCAATTGGGCTGCATCTAGACATCCGGGCCTTCGAACTATCTGCTTGGGCCTTTTGACTCGTACAATTTCAGCCCACTCCAAAACGAGGAAAGTTCGGTTTTTCTCAAAAAAAAACAAGGAAAGTCCTATGCTTCGCAAAAACAAAAAACAAGGACACTCAACATATGAGTTTGTTTATGTAAAAATGAAGATTTAATTTATCCGTTTGCAATAGCTCGGAGCGAAATACTACCTGTTTATTGTCCGGAAAATAATCAAGATATCACATGTTTCTTGTACGTGGAGGGCTGACATCGGGGACCCATGAGCCAGCAGCGTCGTCCAACGTTTCAAAGGCGGCGGGGATCGAAAATAAAATAAAAAACTAAAAATCAGTTGGTAAAAAAATCCAAGAAAAGAAAACATTTATCGTTCTGAGAGGATGACATGCGGGACCCATGAGGCAGCAGCATCCTAACGTTTCCAAGGCGGCAGGGGATCAAAAGAAAAAAAAGGAAATAGCCAGAAATTAATTAGGGGTAAAAAATAAATCCACCAAAGGAAACTTTTATTGTTCATAGAGGATGACATGTGGGACCGACCCTGCCAACGAGCGTCCTCATCGTTTCAAAGGGGCGGGGGATCAAAAGAAAAAGGCAAATAGCCGAGAAATTAGGGGTCAAAAATAACTCCAAGAAAGAAAACTTTTATTGTTCGTAGAGGATGACATGGGGGACCCATGAGCCAGCAACTTACTCAACGTTTCAAAGGCGGCATGAGATCGAAAGAAAAAAACGCAAGTGACCAAATATGAGGTGCCAAAAATAATCCAAGATTTATTGTACATAGAGGATGACATGCGGGTCCCATTTTGCAGCAGCGGTCTCAATGTTTGAAATGCGGCTTGAGATCAAAAGAAAAAGAAAGTAGCTAGAAATTAGGGGGTCAAAAAAAATCCAAGAAAAGAAAGTTGATGGACATAGAGGTTGACATGCGGGTCCCATGTGCCGACGGCTTACTCAACGTTTCAAAGGGGCCGGGGATCAAAAGTAAAAGGCAAATAGCCAAAAATCGAGAGGGTGAAAAAAAATCCAAGAAAACAAACTTTTATTGCACATAGAGGATGACATGCGGGTCCCATGAGCCAGCAGGTTCCTCAACGTTTCAAACGTGGCATGAGATCGAAAGAAAAAGGCAAGTGACGACATATCAGGAGCCAAAAATAATTCAAGAAAAGAAACTTGATTGTACATAGAGGATGACATGCGGGTCCCATGTGTAAGCAGCTTACTCAACGTTTCCAAGGCGGCAGGGCATCAAAAGAAAAAAGGAAATAGACAAAAATCAGAGAGTGAAAAAAAACCATAGAAAATAAACTTTTATAGCACATAGAGGATGACATGCGGGTCCCATGAGCCAGCAGGTTCCTCAAAGTTTCAAACGTGGCATGATATCGAAAGAGAAAAACGCAAGTGACCAAATATCAGGAGCCAAAAATAATCCAAGAAAATAAAGTTTTATAGTACATAGAGGATGACATGCGGGTCCCATTTAGCGACGGCGGTATCACCGTTTGAGAGGCGAGCGGGGATCGAAAGAAAAAGTCAAGTACCAAATATGAGGTGCCAAAAATAATCCAAGAAAAGAAATTTTTATAGTACATAGAGGATGACATGCGGGTCCCATTTAGCAGCAGGTTCCTCAACGTTTCAAACGTGGCATGAGATCGAAAGAAAAAGGCAAGTGACCAAATATCAGGAGCCAAAAATAATTCAAGAAAAGAAACTTGATTGTACATAGAGGATGACATGTGGGTCCCAATTAGTAGCAGCGGTATCACCGTTTGAGAGGCTGCACGGGATCGAAAGAAAAAGGCAAGTGACCAAATATCAGGAGCCAAAAATAATCCAAGAAAAGAAATTTTATTGTACGTAGAGGATGACATGCGGGTCCCATTTTGCAGTAGCGGTCTCAACGTTTCCAAGGCGGCACAGAACCAAAAGAAAAATGAAGTAGCCAGAAATAAGGGGGTGAAAAAAATCCAAGAAGAAAGATTTCAATTGGGCTGTATCTGGACATCTTGGCTTTCGAACTATCCTGCTTGGCCTTTTGACTCGTACAATTTCAGCCCACTCCAAAACAGGAAAGTTCCGAATTTTCTAAAAAAACAGGAAAGTCGTATGCTTCGCAAAGACAAAAAAACAAGGAGATTCAACATATAAGTTTGTTTATGTAAAAAATAAAGATTTAATTATCCGTTTGAAATAGCTCAGAGCGCAATACATTGTTTATTGTCTGCAAAATAATCAAGGTATCATATGTTTCTTGTACGGGGAGGCTGACATCGGGGACCCATGAGCCAACAGCGTCGTCAACATTTTAAAGGCGGCAGGGATGGAAAGAAAAAATAAACCAAAAATCTGTTGGTAAAAAATCCAAGAAAAGAAACATTTTCGTTCTGAGAGGATGACATGCGGGACCCATGAGGCAGCGGCATCCTCAGCGTTTATTGTTCATAGAGGTTGACATGTGGGACCCGTGAGCCAGCGGCGTCCTCAACGTTTTAAAGGCTGCAGGTGATCGAAAGAAAAAATAAGCCAAAAATCGTTTGGCCAACAAAATCCAAGAAAATAAACATTTACCTTTCTGAGAGGATGACATGCGGGACCCATGAGGCGACGGCATCCTCAACGATTCCAAGGCGGCGGGGAAATATCCAGAAATTAATTAGGGGTTCAAAATAAATCCATCAAAGGAAACTTTTATTGTTCATAGAGGATGACATGTGGGACCGACCTACCAACGAGCGTCCTCATCGTTTCAGAGGGGGCGGGAGATCAAAAGAAAAAGGCAAATAGCCAGAAATTAGGGGTAAAAAATAACTCCAAGAAAGGAAACTTTTATTGTTCGTAGAGGCTGACATGCGGGACCCATGAGCCAGCAGCTTACTCAACGTTTCAAAGGCGGCATGAGATCGAAAGAAAAAGGCAAGTGACAAAATATCAGGAGCCAAAAATAATCCAAGAAAAGAAACTTTATTGTACGTAGAGGATGACATGCGGGTCCCATTTAGCAGCAGCGGTCTCAACGTTTCAAATGCGGCTTGAGATCACAAGAAAAAGAAAGTTGATTGTACATAGAGGATGACATGCGGGTCCCATGAGTCAGCAGCTTACCCAACGTTTCCAAGGCGGCAGGGGATCAAAAGAAAAAGGAAATAGCCAAAAATCAGAGGGTGAAAAAAAAATGAAAATAAACTTTTATAGCACATAGAGGATGACATGCGGGTCCCATGAGCCTGCAGGTTCCTCAACGTTTCAAACGTGGCATGAGATCGAAAGAAAAAGGCAAGTGACCAAATATGAGGAGCCAAAAATAATTCAAAAAAGAAAGTTTTATAGTACATAGAGGATGACATGCGGGTCCCATTTAGCAGCAGCGGTATCACCGTTTGAGAGGCGGCAGGGGATCAAAAGAAAAAAGAAATTGCCAAAAATCAGAGGGTGAAAAAAAACCAAGAAAATGAACTTGTATAGTACATAGAGGATGACATGCGGGTCCCATGAGCCTGCAGGTTCCTCAACATTTCAAACGTGGCATGAGATCGAAAGAAAAAGGCAAGTGAAAAAATATGAGGAGCCAAAAATAATTCAAGAAAAGAAAGTTTTATAGTACATAGAGGATGACATGCGGGTCCCATTTAGCAGCAGCGGTATCACCGTTTGAGAGGCGGCGGGGATCGAAAGAAAAAGGTAAGTGACCAAATATGAGGTGCCAAAAATAATTCAAGAAAAGAAAGTTTTATAGTACATAGAGGATGACATGCGGGTCCCAGTTAGCGGCAGCGGTATCACCGTTTGAGAGGCGGCGGGGATCGAAAGAAAAAGGCAAGTGACCAAATTTGAGGTGCCAAAAAAAACTCCAAGAAAAGAAAGTTGATTGCACATAGAGGATGACATGCGGGTCCCGGTTAGCGACGGCGGTATCACCGTTTGAGAGGCGGCAGGGGATCGAAAGAAAAAGGCAAGTGACCAAATTTGAGGTGCCAAAAAAAACTCCAAGAAAAGAAAGTTGATTGCACATAGAGGACGACATGCGGGTCCCATTTAGCAGCAGCGGTCTCAACGTTTCCAAGGCGGCAAGGGATCAAAAGAAAAAGGAAGTAGCCGGAAATCGGGGGTCAAAAAAAATCCAAGAATAGAAAGAATTTTGGTTCATAGAGGATGACATGCGGGACCCATGATCCTGCATCGTAAACGGCTCGATCGGAGAACGTTGAACGAGATGGCGCGATCGAGAAAAAAAACAATGCCGGAGAGGCTGCCATCTGGGCCCTACATCCCTCGGCGGTGCGGATTTGCGTTGACTCGGCCGGCGAACCCGAGATTTCGAGATGCACCACGTCCCGGGCCACCATACGCGACGTTTTGGCCGCTTTCGTCGGGCTAGGTGGCCTCAAAAGCGAGAAAAAAAAATTTGACATGCACCACGGAGGGACCAAAAATCGTCGGCCATGGTACACCAGCAACCACGGCGCGACTTCAACTTCGTCGGCCATGGCAACTTTTCTTGTAGTGTGGAAAATACTACCCCCACCCCCTTCTAGAAGATGGAAATATTTGATGTTGCCGGCCAGAAGTTTGCGCTGATATTTTGGAGTAGGCACCCCGGATGATCCGGCCTAAACTTTCTTCAAGGATCCAATGCACTTTTTTCCTTTGGCCACCTGGATAAGGGGGCCGGATGATCTGGCCTACTGATTTTTGTAGGCATCATCTTCTTTCCTCTTCATTTCTTCACCTCTCCTCAACATGTCCCCTTCCACCAAGACCACTGATCAATCATCCAGTAAAGTAACCAGATAATGAACCATCGGGAAAAGGTGGGTCATCATTAGTCGTAGTGCTAAAATCGATTTCTACACAGTTGAGTACATACGGTAAAATTACATTAGTATGTTGTTAACAAACACTCAAAATCGTAGAGATAGAGCATGCTCTTTCACTAGTTTTTGAATTTTTTTCTTTACTTATTTGCTTCGTATTGTGAACTTGTAGCCTGCTAAAGTACTAAGTGCTAAATAATGACATGCATTATTAGCTGATGAAGGAAAAAAAATATACCTATCCAATCCAGTAGTGGAATGAAGCACTTGCATTGGTCCTAGAGCCTCCCATGGTAAGATTCGAAGTATTGGGCTCCAAGGGCGGAAGTTGGGGTAGCAATTGGGCCAGGACTAGCAGGGCGAAGGACGAAGATAGGGGCAACCAACGATCACGGATTGTCTTAATTACGACGTTGTATTGAAATCGAACACTTTAGTACCACCTCACTAATGATAAAGCTGTTAGGAGCGCGGGGTTAGTTGACATACGAAGCTCATTCGATCCATAAGAAGGCCCATCATGTCCAGTTTTCTTTGCATACGCCCGATTTATTTGTATATACTAAGCGGTTTTCTAAATGTACTAAACAAAGCGCGGATGAATGCCAATCCTTCATCGCTGGTTTATTTGACGTAAAAACAAAATCCTGGTTTATTTACCTACGGCCATCACCAATCTCAGTTTAATGGTAAAGATATATGTAAGGTTGGTTATGAGTATATTAGATGGTTGGCATGTACTATCATGGCATGCGAGTCTAAATACAAATGACAAGTTCGTAACGTTCTCGTTGTGAATACCACCACGTATAACAAAACCAATACCACTAGAGATCGAGAAACCGGTCGAGATATTGTCCAGATAAGCCGTCGTACGCATAGCGTCCATTCAATTTTGTTTTTGTCTTTTATCTTGTTGTTCAGCTTATGCTCCTCAACTTGCATGTGTCGACATAGCTATATGTCGTAGGCACACACCAACTTGCCAGTGTCCTTTTGATCACGGTCACTAAACTACAAAAGCAAGAGGCTGGCAATATATATTATGTGAACTAACACCACATAGCATGCACGAGGCACAGAGACCGAGCAAAAAATGTTACTTCCTCCGTTACGTGTACTTTGAACCATAGTCTTAAAAACCAAATCGGTTCAGTAGTTTGACCAGAAAAAACCTGAACCGACGGCATCATCGGTTTTTTAGGAGGCATCGGTCCAAATAGCAAAAAACAAGTAAGAGGAATCAAACTCTAGACCTTCAGCTAGGGAGCAATAACACCACGTAACACCCAATACCACTTGGACTCACAATGTTTTTTTAATTGCATATTGAAATATAGTCTGTATATGAATTTTATGGTCATTTTGTTCTGAAGTTCGCTTAAATTTTAACTAAAAATAATGAGTTTTTGTCACCATCCAACCAGATGAACTGATGGTCTGACCAGGAAATCAGTGAACCAGTCGCCTCACCAGTTCACTGACCGGTCCAGTTTTTTAAACTATGCTTTGAACCACAACAAGAATTAAGAACGAAAGGAGTAGTGACAAAAGTATTAATGTCAAATGGCATCACAGTAGGAAAATGAGTACACAAAGTACAATTATATTTCTTAATCGTGTAATTTAATTCCAGATGTGATGCCATAAAATGATTACACCTTGACAAATATAAGACATATATATATATCTATGGATGGAAGGACTATTTCTGTTGAAACCAAAGTATACATAACAAGCAATCGTGAAGTGGAAAGTTTACATCATTATGAGACTGTTAATTAGGCTGTTTCTGATTGGCTGATCCTACCACACTCATTTTTTTATGACTCGCCGGCATTATTTCTTAGCTTACAAATCGGTTGTTTTCAACATTGATTTGGACGTGGCCAGTGACAATGACCTGGCTAGCTTCTAAGATTTGACTGCTTGGTTGGTGTGCCTCTCGTACACTCACAAGAGGGTAATCACTACAGGAACTAATCTACTAGTAACTAAATAAATGCTAAAATGCATAATTGTACACGGGCTACATGTAGCCCATTTAAGATAAATCTAGATCTCAGAAGAATGAAGTTCTTTATGTACACATATAGAAGTGATTACCTACATTTAAACTTTTCGTTGCATATTTTTATTTGTGGGATACACAAATAAATGTGCAGATAAAAAATGGACCAACTATTTGCTAAAGAGCCACACGCAGTATTATGATTCCACAACAGTCTTTTCCAGGTAGCTTATCAATGTATTAATTAGTAGATTTTAACACACATATAAATATATAACACTTGGTGGTTGAATATGGTTTCGTAGAAACTTTGTGTAGCTCTTTAGGTCCCAGCTCCTTGCTGCCGGGTACTTTCAAAAATATGAAACACATATTAAAAGTGTCAAAATTTTCTTATAAAATAAAAAAAAAATATGCTTGCCAAACTTGTAAACCAAATGTGATGTTCATATAAGGCGAATTCGGTATAATAGGCAAGGAGGCAATCAGCCCAACAGGTGGCAATCAAGCCCATCATGACATGATCGAGTTGATAATGGTGATGTCGTTGTGCTGCCGTTGCCCCCTCGATCGATCGATCTCCTCCTGTAATCTCTATGTATTGTTCCCCTTTTTCATATATCAACATGTAACCGATGCTGAGGTAATGGCATCATTCCCGACAAATTGATAAATTACACTTGGTCATCTTATTTGCACAAATTACCTACTTAACCAATGTTCAGGTGGCAAGATAATGAGATTGAAGGTGCTTACCAATGAGTGTATGCCCAGTTTTTGTGATGATCGCATCCACAATATGTAGAAGAAAATCAGTATTTAGTGTTTTAAGAAAAAATAATCTATCTTGGCATTTCAAGTCTTCAATGTTCCGTTCCGCTTTCCTATGACAATGTAATAAACCTTTGTTGTGTGCGTGTGCCGATGCAGAGGGCTAAAAGCATTCTCATTCAATAATTCTAGAGACGTTGACATTAACAATTTTGGTATTTAGTGGACAGTGAGGCCCTAGGAATTTATGCAAATTGTCTTTTCATAATCGCTTTTAAAAAATAGAACAATGACACTTTTCAAAGTTGATGGTACTTCCTTTTTAACTAAAACTCTAAAATTATAGTTCCAACGGTTATCCATTATTTTATTTTATTTGTGAATTCCTGTTCTCCATTATTTGAGATGAAAGAATATACCAGCTGAATCTAATTAAATCCCAGTTGTACGAATAAGTCACCTTTCGCAGTTGCTCCATTTACTAGACAATTAAGCTCATGTTATGTAAATCAGGAGAATTTGAGACAACATTGCACTGGTACACGTAGCTTCCTAGAATTCTCGCCTTCTTGCTGACACTTATTGATTGAAAATGATGCTCGACTTTGCCTTAATGTGTGCTATATGTTGTCAAACCTCCGTTATTCTGTGCTGATATATCATTCATGTAAGTGAACCCCCGTCTCTTACCCCGCACCCCACGGCCCCACCGTCAAATATTGTGCAATAACAAGTCTAATGCTCATTAAAAAAGTCAACCAAAATGGCACATGAACGTTAGGCAAAAGGGGTCAGATCCGAAATTGTTTTTCATAACGCTTCATTTCATATGTGTTGAACTTTCTCTTTTTTTTTTTTGGAGCAACGTTGAACTTTCTCTTTGAGAATCAAGGTCAGATTCTTTGTTTTTCAAGTTGAATAACTTACTTTTGCTAAGCATGAGAAAATGAAGAAGTCATGCGTACTCATCTCACGTCTGGTTAGTTTCTTAGTTGAGTCCATGCATGTGAGACTCTATAAGTACTAAGCCGTGTTGTGTTAGGAGTCAATTAGGAAGGTCCATTTGGTAGCTTGCCATGTTAGAGTCCGAGTTGTGCAAGGATATCAGGTCCGTGTAGGTTTAGGTTTATGGTCAGAGTCTGCTCAGCAATCATGTGCGTGATCGGGTGCGTGGGCGTGTGGGTTCTGTAACCAAATTGTTCCACGAGTTTTTTGAATAAAGAGAACTGGCATGACATGCATGTGCCCTTGTCTAAAGCTTTCCGTATGTGTCTGTATTCGTCTAGTTTTGTATTCCCTCCGTCTAATTAAAGTTTTCTGAGATTTATCTAAATTCAGATTATCTGGGTACTGAATGACATCTACATGCATTTCAATTTTAACAAATCTCACCCAAGTTTTATGAGACGGGCGGAGAGGATGATCGATATTACTGGGAAAAAGCCAACACATGCTACACAAGTACACAAGCGAGAAAGTAGCAGCCATAAATATATGTTAGTGTGACCACTAGACACTAGTAGAGAAACCCCCTTTAGTACAGGTTCCAAAGGGGCTTTAGTACCGGTTTTGGAACCGGTACTAAAGATTCGGTACTAAAGGCCTCCCACCTTTACTACCGATTCCTTATGAACCGGTACTAAAAGCTATTTCGTTTAATTTTTTTATCTATTTTTTCCTAAATTTTTTATTTTTTTATTTTTTTCACTCATTTTTTTTTCAGAATTTCTAGTATTTCCGTTAGTCTCTAACTACACTTAATCTCTAGTCAAATTACTTATCCATGGTCAAACTTCCCGGTCGGTCACCCATCCTCACACTACTCCCGCACTAGCACGTTTAACTTCCGAGTTCCATCCCGTTCCACTTCCAAGTGCTTCGAACGCATGTATGTGATAGTAGTATTATATCAATCCTATTAACATGTTGGTCGATGTCACACTTCTTTATTGTTTAAATTTTAAATAATTTTTTTAATAAACAAAAGTAATGATCTAATAATAATGTTGAATAAATAAATAAAATTAACTTTTTATTTTGTATTATTTTTAATTATTTTGTAAATTTTTAATATTTTTTTTTGCCAAACCTAAAACCTGAAAATTTGAAAATATTATAATTTGCTAAAAGTCATAGTAATATTCTGGGATTCAAAAAATCTTATAATTATTAATTTTAATTTAATAAAAAAATAAAAATATATAAAATTGTAAATTTCTGGAAAAAAACTAAAATCTTCCTGCTTTCATATTTTCATTTGGAATTTTGAGAATCTAAAAATTGGCTAACCGGGTAAACCCAGGTGAATTCAAATTTTTTTGATATATTATACGTTTTTTTTCGACGTCGTATGCAAAAGTTATTGCGGTTTTACCATTTTTCAAAACTTTTTTGCAAAAAAAGTGAAAATTCAAATTTGTTAATTTTCCCTAATAGTAGGTTGCATAACATACAAGAATCTGAAAACATTTTATTTTTTGAATTTTCTATCATTTTCTTTTCTATTTTACAGTGTCAAAAAAGGCGATCCAAGTGGGGGGGGGGGTGGAGCTGCGTGGGGGAGCAGAAAAACCTTTAGTACCGGTTCGTCTCACGAACCGGTCTACCCTTTAGTACCGGTTCGTGTCACGAACCGGTATTAAAGGTTTTTCAGCTGACGCGAACCTTTTAGTACCGGTTCGTGTCACTAACCGGTACTAAATTCCTTTGAAACCGGTACTAATGGTGTGGACAATTAGTACCGGTTCGTAAGGAAACCGGTACTAAAGGCTTGGACGGATGCCCCTTTTTCTACTAGTGGACGGTGTTTGAACGTACAGTGATTTGCTGTTGTGTACTTATGTCGCAATCGTTGCTCCATCTGCATGCTGCAAGATCTATATAGCATGCCTTGGATTCTTTATACATTTGCATATATAGTAGCTCCATCTTCCTCCGCGACGAAAGGTTGTTGCCAATGGTCTCCTGCCTTCTTGGTCTCCACTCTGCAGAGCTCAACTAAAGCTCAACTCCGGACCCTTAATTAGTTGGAACTCTGTCTTCTATTCTTGGTTAGCTTAACTACTTTCACTCTCTTATTTACTTTCTTCCTTGTACTAACTCTACTACCAATATTGCACTTTGTAATCTCGTTGAGAAATCTGTCCAGAAGTTTCTTAGCACCATCATGAACTAAATTAATTAAGATGATACTATACTTCCTATACTACCCAACCATGCATACCTTTCTTGTTTTGCTGCTTTGTCTCTTCTAGCTCCACCTTCTGATTCTGCTTACATGTGCAGGAAGGAAATAGTGTGGTGGAAATGGCACTATCAGCTCCTCTGAACCAGGAAGAGCCCACTCTGCCATCGCCGGGGAAGCGATTCAGCAACCAGCTCGCTGCTGCCGTGAGGAGCATCAACTGGACTTACGCCATATTCTGGTCCTTGTCTACCAGCCGCCCAGGGTAATAATATATCGTTTCATGATCACCCAAGCTAGTGACGAACATCCGCCGGTTCCTTTCCTCATACGATATGTTTATAGAGCTTTGACGTGGAAGGACGGGTTCTACAACGGCGAGATAAAGACGAGGAAAATCACCAACTCGACGGACCTTACCGCCGACCAGCTCGTCCTGGAGAGGAGCGAGCAGCTGAGGGAGCTTTACGAGTCGCTACTCTCCGGCGAGTGCGACCACCGGGCGAAACGTCCCGCCGCCTCGCTTTCGCCGGAGGATCTCGGCGACGCCGAGTGGTACTACACGGTCTGCATGACCTACGCCTTCCGGCCTGGCCAAGGGTTCGTCTAGACTCTAAACTTCTATCTTATCATGATAATATTTACTGTACTGGTTGTTAGACTGAGGAGTTTAATTTGTTGCTCCGCTGTACACGTCCGGTCAGGTTGCCTGGCAAAAGCTTTGCGAGCAATGAACCTATTTGGCTCTGCAACGCTCACTTCGCGGACACCAAAATCTTCCAACGCGCGCTCTTAGCAAAGGTACGTTTGTGTGTCTACGTCTTCAAGCCTCTCTCTTTAGCTTCCTGCAACTGCAAGAAACTGTCTCTCTCCTTAATATCTGGCAAATCTGCACACTAACTATATTTATGTATACTACTGACTGATATATCATGATTTCCACTTTGCATGGCCATGCTATCTGCCCCTAATTTAGACTGCGTCTATTCAGGTCAGTACACTTCATGCTTCCATCACGCGGCATAATTGGCACTGCATGTCACGTGTTCACCGTTCAGATTTCTGACCCCAACCAACTCCATGCTTGTCTTGGCTCACATTTTTCAGACAGTTGCTTGCATCCCATTCATGGGCGGTGTGCTTGAGCTAGGGACGGCTCATCAGGTTGGTTCCTGGGGGTGTGCATATGACTTTCACCTCTCGTTTTTTATAAAATTCTGCCATTCATTACTAGTTGCACCGCTTAAGTTAAATCATGTTATGATATTTACTATATGTGGCTACATGGTCTCTCGAAACCACCAAACTATATACTAGCCTGCCGAGAAATTTCATAAACGCCCCAACAAACCCCCACATGAGATAAGGCCCAAATGCATGCACGCCAAATGTTGTGAACACAAAATTAGACCCAAGTCATGGGAAAGATGCATGAACCTGCATCAAGTCTCGAGAGACAGACACACCGACCAAAAGGAATAGACAAAGCCACAAAGGTAGGACAGATCCACCCCTCTTTGAACTTCCAGAAGCGGTACGCCGGGTTATCGTTGTGGAGACAACTAGAGAGTAGGGATATGCCTAGGCGAGCAATATCAAAGCCTTATAGACTTATACTGAATATCACCATACACATGAAAATTTTGACACTAGCTAAGACGTTCATTTTTAAATGTATATGGCCGCATGGGGGCCGGGTCGCCTACTCCAATATTAGAAGAGGTGATGAAAGAGTCGTTGAGAGTGGCTCGAGCGTCTAGACTCCACGGTTGTTGGACTTACACAATAAATTAGGCTTCTAACAACTTGGACTTATATGAGTTATTTGGACCTCTCGTCTTGACCTTATTTTTTATGTTCTCCCTTTGTTTGACTTGCTGACCATGGATGGGTATTTGGATCATTGTTCACTTGACTTGACGTTGACAATTCGATATGTAGATACCACATAGAACTAAGTGGGACGCATGGTGAGGTTAGATACCCCTCGGCAAGAAGATATGAGCACCTCACAATAGAGGATCCCGCTTGAATTGAAATTCACATCCATGGTAGTCACACTACGAGTAACGAGTAGAGGGCATTGGACACTCCAAGGCGACATCTTCAAGAGAACCACGGTAGTAAAGCGGCGTCGCGGCTTGATACTCAGGGATCTTTAGTTTTCACCCGAAGCACTAGGAAGACAACAAGCTCTACGAAGGAGGAGAAGATACCAAAGTGATGCCTTCAAAATGGGAATAACACCAATGGCACTCACCATTGATGACCCCGGCCACCGTCATACTATGCCTTCAGCCTGTCAGCTAGGTACCACTATGGACAAACATCGACACTCCTATCGTTTATGACTACCATCACGACATACAAACTCCATACGCCACCAAGCCACCCGAACTAGTACAATTCACGATGATGATTTTGGTTAGATCAATGATTAAGCACCAACAAAGAAAAAGGCGTAGATCCCTAGCGTGTAGAGGATGTCGGTGGCCCCAATTATCCCGGAACTATGTCATCAGTGGCTTCCATGCCCCCCCCCCCCCCCCCCTCGGGTGTGCTACCTCACCTTAAAAAAAGTACTAATCATCGTAGAGATGTCCAACTACACACGAGGAAATATTCTTTTGTTGTTGTCTGGCACCTACGATTTGACAGCTGCCATTCATCGGCTGTAATAAGGGGTTGGAGAGAGCGTATGAGAACTGAGAAGGTGGTGGAAGGAAGCTATGGTTACAGGTCTATGATGTCCCTAGTTGGCTATCATCATCTCCAAGTGACTCCATGTCAAAAATTGGGACACACATGAGAATTTACCACACGCTTATGATACGATTGGACATTCTTGCCGGTAAAATAAAATGGCTATTTCAGGATGAAAGCTGACTAACTATATATTCTCCAATTTGCACAAACTCCTACTTCCAGTGTGTCAATTTATCGGGAGGCCAGAGTGCAGCAGTACTATCGCTGGTAACCGAACATATTGCAAATTACCAAAACCTTGTGCCAAGTACAGCATACAAGCTAAAAATGGTGTACAACTATTTTGCTAAAATTGTACACGTACAAAAAGTGTAATTTTTCTGTTCAGTAGTGGTATTTAATTATAGGTGACTGAGGAACATTTCAGGAAAAATAGGACATCATATAGACAGGGAGTACTCTATAGACAGGCTACCAATTGGAGTACTACTCTTCGCGATTATTATAGTACAGTACTATGCTTATTTTCTTGCGTTCATTGAAAAGACATGAAGACCGGATCCTTCCACATGTTATTTTTACTCCAAGTTGTTCACCCAATAATTGAAGTGGCCGGTACTATTTGCTGATTAATCCATTCAAAGCATTGAAAAAGTGGTTTCGATCGATTTGCTAGGTATCGGAGGACACGGACATGGTGAACCGGATCCGCACGTCTTTCTGGGAGCTACAGTTTCCGACATGCTCGGGGGTGGAGGAGCCGAGCTCCAGCCCATCAGAAAACGAAACCGTGGACGCCGACTTCGTGTTCGAGGACCTCGATCACAACGCCGCCGAGGCGACGGCGACGATCTCCGGGGAGATCGAGTGCCTGTCCGACGGCAACCTCGAGCGGATCACGAACGAGATCGACGAGTTCTACGGCCTGTGCGAGGAGCTGGACTTGCGCGCTCTGGAGGATAACTGGATCATGGACGGGTCCTTCGAGGGGATGTCTTCGCCGGACGCAGGCGGGATCATCGATGATGTTGCTACGTTAACTAGCTCCGTCGAATCCTCTCGCCCGTCATGCTTTACGGCCTGGAAGACGTCGCCGCAAGACGTGGCTGCCACGGCGGCCGGGGAGTCTCAGAAGTTGCTGAAGAAAGCCGTGGCCGGTGGTGCGTGGAAGACAGCTCAGGGAAGTAACGTCAAGGGTCATGTCATGTCGGAGAGAAGGCGCCGGGAGAAGCTCAACGAGATGTTCCTCATTCTCAAGTCATTGGTCCCGTCAATTCACAAGGTACGATGGGCCATCTTGACAAAGGCGTACTCCTTTTCGTCAAAAAAAAAAACGTTTTTTATACTTTTCCTGGACTGGTAATTGTTGCAGGTGGACAAAGCATCCATCCTAGCAGAGACGATAGCCTATCTCAAGGAGCTGGAGCAAAGGGTAGAAGAGCTTGAATCCAGCAGGGCACCGCCACGGCCGATCGCTGAAGCAGCAGGCCGGAGGCGCCATGACGTCGCCGGGAAGAAGGCCTCGGTCGGATCCAAGAGGAAGGCGTTGGACCTCAGTGATGGCAACCATGAGAAGGAGCACCTCTCCAAGGACGATGCTCCGAACAACGTCGTGAACGTCACCGTCATGGACAAGGAGGTGCTCCTGGAGGTGCAGTGCCCGTGGAAGGAGCTGCTGATGACAAGAGTATTCGACGCCTTGAAGACCCTCGGCCTGGACGTGCTCTCCGTCCAGTCGTCGACGCCGGACGGCCTGCTTGCTCTCAAGATACGGGCTCAGGTCTGGCAATGGAAATGCATGCAGAGCTAACGCCCATGGTTATGGTTATTGCTTTACTAATGTAATCTGGTGATTTTTCTGCAGCACGCCGGTTCTGCCGCCATGCCACCTGGGATGGTCAGCGAAGAGCTTCAGAAAGCTATAGGCAAGCGCTGAAAGAATTCTGAAGGCGTGGCGTAACATTGGTTCTTTTGCTCCTAGTGACTACTTACGACGATGTCTGTGTTTTACAAATGTGACAAAGAAAATCAGATATACTAGTGTGTGTGACGCTTGGATTCAACTGGAATCGAGTGAACAGAGTTAATTCGTCGACACACAATACAGAACCGCGGGTGCATCCAGCCCGGCAGGACGATCATGTGCTACTGTGCTCATTCTTTTTTTCATGTGAAGTAGACCGATCTGTTGACGATTATAAAAAAATTAAAGTAATAAAAAATTATAAATAGATGCTTAGACCACCTAACGACTATAAACAACAGCGCTAGCTGAAGGCGTGTGCCACCATCCTCGCTCATCCATCACTGCAGCCTAAATTTTTTACCGTAGTAGATAAACGTGAAATCAACATGCTAGTGTCATAAACCTGCAATCGTAGCTAGATATGTATAGATCCAAAGAACCAGACCTCAAACCACACCAACTGTGGTGACCCTGCATACCACTGCATGTTGTAGTATGACAGTCATTGACATAATATGTGCGAAGTACCAATCCGCAAATATTACATCCCTCGGAGTAGTACGACAGAAGCATAGCTGGTCTTTAACCCAGTCACGTAATATTACAAACCATATATATACATCATCTCGGAGCTCCTCCTGGGTCCATAGAGGTTTACTCCTAGGTTCGAGGTGAACCCCCCTTATCTTATATAATATATGTCTTAACAAGTTTAACATTATTTAACTCGAGCAGTTAATACTATAGAGTTCGTACTGCTCGGCTACTACTACTACTACTCTCGTGGTCTAAGCTTGTTCTCCTTCTGGAACCTCCCCGGTTCCGTAGACGATCAGATAGTCGACCCCCTCTACTCCTTCAGAGAGGTCTGGTTCTTCATAGCAGATCCCATCTGCTCCGTTTTGTCCTTCGTTAGCCTCCTCAAGGTGATTCAGGCAATCTAAGCAGAGGATTATAATTAAGAGGTATGAGTACGAGCGTACTCAACAAGTTCATTATAGGAAAGAGGTGTTTAATGCACTAGCTACGGCATTAGACCAGAAAGTCTAATACCAATGCAGGTTTTCATAATCATTTCTTCAAAAGGTTGCTTTTATTCAGACGAACTATGTCCGTCAGCATTCACCGGGTGTCTAGAACTTCATGGAGTTCCTTTCCGGCAGCGTTCGCAGTTCCAAATCCCGGAACAGGGAGTGACAAGTCACGATTCATTACACTCTGCAGAGGTGTGTTGCTTTACCCATAAGAGATCTTAACCTTGGTGCCAACCGGGCAGCTTTCCCGTCCACACTTCCGTGGTGTGAGGCCCGGTATAAGGTCTTAGTCAAAATTGTATTCCTTCGCGATCTCGCACATCCACCCTTTGTTGCAATTCCGACCTTGGGTCCTCGCCGGTCAGCATACCCCTTTGGATACCTTTCGACCTCGACAACTATTATGTTTTCGACCTGATACCTTCGCCGGTCGTTGCAACCCCTCATAGACCACATTACCGTGGGGAATTAGAATGGGATCCCCACCCTCAAGTTGCTCTTGCAAGGCACAACTGCTACGATAAGTGCATCTGTTGATGTACAAGAGGAAGAAGTACAATTGACTACTCCGTCTCACTCCAGATCTTATGGTTAACACGAGTCTTACGGCACAAGAATCACTGGATGACATTGTTTGTTAATCCTAGATGGATACAAACCCTTGCAATGGAACCTCCAACATACTCATACCATGGTTCCATTGCCCACCACATAGTCATATTCATAGTTATGAAATTAGCATCTTTGTTTTTCATGCAAGAGTGATAAGTATATTACTTTGCAAGTAATTTAGTAAAAATACTCAAAGTAACATGAGCAAGCGATGAACTTGCCTCGCGACTGCAATGTAGTGCAGTTGGATTGTTTGGACTGACCCTAGTCCTCTGTTTCTGAAAGATAGCATCATTGTCCGATAAGGGTAATGGTTACATATTCAAATGTGCATGCTTTCGACTTTTAGGGTTTGGTTCCCCCCTTCCCGATTCTTATTGGTTTAATGCCGTTCCAGCGGGCAGCGGAGGTGTGGTAGATCCCCTCGGAATCCCAGCAGCACGACGGCGTGGTGGTGATGGAGGAGGAGAAAAGCTGCAGGGCTTCGCCAAGCCGGAACAACACTATGGAGGAGAGAGGGGGCGGCCAGAGCTTGGTATGAAGGGGTGGCTGCGCCCCTGCCCCCTCCCCTCTTTATATAGGGTGGAGGTCGGTTGGGGTGCCCCCCCCCCCCAAGCCCATCTAGGGCTAGGGCCGGCGGCCAAGTGGGGGGAAGGGGATTTCTTCCCCACCAAGTTGATCCCCCCTAGGGTTTGGGGAAACCCTAAAAGGGTTGGCCGGCTGGGCCTTGAGGGGCATGTTCCCCTGGCCCATTAGGCTAGGGTGCACCCCCTCGGCCCATGCTACCCCTCCTAGGGTCGTGGGCCCACTGGTGGGACCCCGGAACCTTCTAGAACCTTCTCGGTCTTTCACCGGAAAAATCCCGAACTTTTCCGAAACCTAGAAATCAACTTCCCTTATATGAATCTTATTCTCCGGACCATTCAGGACCTCCTCGTGATGTCATGGATCCCATCCGAGACTCCGAACAAACTTCGGTCTCCATCTCATATTCTGAATCTACTTATGCGACATCGAACCTTAAGCGCGTCACCCTACAGTTCGTGAACTATGCGGACATGATCGAGACTCCTCTCCGACCAGTAACCAATAGCGGGACCTGGAGATCCATAATGGCTCCCACACATTCAGCGATAACTTAGTGATCGATTGAACCATTAACATACGATACCAATTCCCTTTGTCGCGCGATACTTTACTTGTCCGAGGTTTGATCATCGGTACCTCCATACCTAGTTCAACCTCGTTTCCGACAATTACTTTTTACTCGTACTGTGGTATGTCATGTCTTGTGACCTAGTCACATGCTTGCAAGCTAATTAGACGACATTCCACCGAGAGGGCCCAGAGTATATCTATCCGTCATCGGGATGGACAAATCCCACTCTTGATCCATATGCCTCAATTCACACTTTCCGAATACTCAATCCCATCTTTATAACCATCCATTTACGCAATGGCATTTGATGTAATCAAAGCATCCTTCCGGTATAAGTGATTTACATGATCTCATGGTCGAAGGACTAGGTAACTATGTATCGAAAGCTTATAGCAAGATGAACCTAATGACTTGATCTCATGCTACGCTTATTTGGGTGTATGTCCATTATATCATTCACCTAATGACATAACCTTGTTATTAATAACATCCAATATTCATGATCACGAAACCATGATCATCTATTAATCAACAAGATAGTTATACAAGAGGCTTACTAAGGACTCCTTGTTGTTTACATAACACACATGTATCAATGTTTCGGTTAATACAATTATAGAATGGGATGCAAACATTTATCATAAACATAAAGATATAATAATAACCATTTTATTATTGCCTCTTGGGCATATCTCCAACACTTCTTAGGCAGTAAGGATTCTTAAGGTTAATTTGATTGAGCTAGAGGGATGCCAACTACTGTTGGGGACCCTAGCTCCCTTTGAACCCATCTGCGTGATGATATCTATATTTGGCTAACTACCTGGATGGTTTAGTGTGGTTGAGTGGGCCTTAACAGCACTTGGTTGCTGTTATGGTATCTCCCACCATATTGGCTTGTTGTGCTAGGACAAGTGCTTGCTGGGTGTTTCCTTTTTGGAATTGCCAGTAACTTTTGATGTTGACAACCACTAGACAATAATTTGTCTTCATTTGTGATGGTTTAATGAACCAGTGATACGTCTCAAACGTATCTATAATTTCTTATGTTCCATGCTACTTTTATGATGATACTCACATGTTTTATACACTTTATATGTCATTATTATACATTTCCCGGCACTAACCTATTGACGAGATGCCGAAGAGCCAGTTGCTGTTTTCTGCTGTTTTTGGTTTCAGAAATCCTAGTAAGGAAATATTCTCGGAATTGGACGAAATCAACGCCCAGGGTCCTATTTTTGCACGAAGCTTCCAGAAGTCCGAGGGAGAGACGAAGTGGGGCCACGAGGTGGCCAGACACTAGGGCGGCGCGGCCCAAGCTCTGGCCGCGCCGGCCTGTTGTGTGGGGCCCTCGTGTGGCCCCCTGACCTGCCCTTCCGCCTACTTAAAGCCTCCGTCGCGAAACCCCCAGTACCGAGAGCCACGATACGGAAAACCTTCCGGAGACGCCGCCGCCGCCAATCCCATCTCGGGGGATTCAGGAGATCGCCTCCGGCACCCTGCCGGAGAGGGGAATCATCTCCCGGAGGTCTCTTCATCGCCATGATCGCCTCCGGATCGATGTGTGAGTAGTTCACCCCTGGACTATGGGTCCATAGCAGTAGCTAGATGGTCGTCTTCTCCCCATTGTGCTATCATGTTAGATCTTGTGAGCTGCCTATCATGATCAAGATCATCTATTTGTAATCCTTCATGTTGTGTTTGTTGGGATCCGGTGAATATTGAATACTATGTCAAGTTGATTATCAATCTATCATATATGTATATGTTCTTGCATGCTCTCCGTTGCTAGTAGAGGCTCTGGCCAAGTTGATACTTGTGACTCCAAGAGGGAGTATTTATGCTCGATAGTGGGTTCATGCCTCCACTAAATGCGGGACGAGTGACGGAAAGTTCTAAGGTTGTGGATGTGCTGTTGCCACTAGGGATAAAACATCGATGCTTTGTCTAAGGATTTTTGTGTTGATTACATTACGCACCATACTTAATGTAATTGTCTGTTGTTTACAACTTAATACTAGAAGGGGTTCGGATGATAACCTGAAGGTGGACTTTTTAGGCATAGATGCATGCTGGATAGCGGTCTATGTACTTTGTCGTAATGCCCTGATTGAATCTCATAGTACTCATCATGATATATGTATGTGCATTGTTATGCCTTCTTTATTTGTCAATTGCCCAACTGTAATTTGTTCACCCAACATCTGCTATCTTATGGGAGAGACACCGCTAGTGAGCTGTGGACCCCGGTCCTATTCTTTACATCTGAAATACAAACTGCTGCAATTGTTCTTTAATGTTCTTCGCAAACAACCATCATCATCCACACTATACATCTAACCCTTTGTTTACAGCAAGCCGGTGAGATTGACAACCTCGCTGTTACGTTGGGGCAAAGTTTTGTGATTGTGTTGTGCAGGTTCCACGTTGGCGCCAGAATCCCTGGTGTTGCGCCGCATGATGCGTGCAGTTGACACACGTCCGTTGGGAACCCCAAGAGGAAGGTGTGATGCAGACAGTAGCAAGTTTTCCCTCAGAAAGAAACCAAGGTTTATCGAACCAGGAGGAGCCAAGAAGCACGTTGAAGATTGATGGCGGCGAAATGTAATGCAGCGCAACACCAGGGATTCCGGCGCCAACGTGGAACCTGCACAACACAACCAAAGTACTTTGCCCCAACGAAACAGTGAGGTTGTCAATCTCACCGGCTTGCTGCATAACAAAGTATTAACCGTATTGTGTGGAAGATGATTGTTTGCGAGAAAACGAGTAAAACAAGTATTGCGATAGATTGTATGCGATGTAAAGAATAGGACCGGGATCCACGGTTCACTAGAGGTGTCTCTCCCATAAGATAAAAGCATGTTGGGTGAACAAATTACAGTCGGGCAATTGACAAATAGAGAGGGCATAACAATGCACATACATGATATGATAAATATAGTGAGATTTAATTGGGCATTACGACAAAGTACATAGACCGCTATCCAGCATGCATCTATGCCTAAAAAGTCCACCTTCGGGTTATCATCCGAACCCCTTCCGGTATTAAGTTGCAAAACAACGGACAATTGCATTAAGTATGGTGCGTAATGTAATCAATAACTACATCCTCGGACATAGCATCAATGTTTTATCCCTAGTGGCAACGACACATCCACAACCTTAGAACTTTCCATCATCGTCCCAGATTTAATGGAGGCATGAACCCACTATCGAGCATAAATACTCCCTCTTGGAGTTAAGAGCAAAAACTTGGCCAGAGCCTCTACTAATAACGGAGAGCATGCAAGATCATAAACAACACATAGGTAATAGATTGATAATCAACATAACATAGTATTCTCTATCCATCGGATCCCGACAAACACAACATATAGAATTACAGATAGATGATCTTGATCATGTTAGGCAGCTCACAAGATCCGACAATGAAGCACATGAGGAGAAGACAACCATCTAGCTACTGCTATGGACCCATAGTCCAGGGGTGAACTACTCACTCATCACTCCGGAGGCGATCATGGCGATGAAGAGTCCTCGGGAGATGATTCCCCTCTCCGGCGAGGTGCGGGAGGTGATCTCCGAAATCCCCCGAGATGGGATTGGCGGCGGCGGCGTCTCGGTAAGGTTTTCCGTATCGTGGCTCTCGATGCTGGGGGTTTCGCGACGGAGGCTTTAAGTAGGCGGAAGGAGCAACGCGGGGGCCACACGAGGGCCCCACACACCGAGGCGCGCGGCCTAGGGCTGGGCCACGCCGTCCTGTTGTGGCGGCGCCTCGTGGCCCCACTTCCTTTCCCCTCGGTCTTCAGGAAGCTTCGTGGCAAAATAGGACCACAGGCGTTGATTTCGTCCAATTCCGAGAATATTTCCTTTGTAGGATTTACGAAACCAAAAACAGCAGAAAACGACAACTAGCTCTTCGGCATCTTGTTAATAGGTTAGTGCCTGGAAAATGCATAAATACGACATATAATGTGTATAAAACATGTAGATATCATCAATAATGTAGCATGGAACATAAGAAATTATCGATACGTCGGAGACGTATCGGCATCCCCAAGCTTAGTTACTGCTCGTCCCGAGCGAGTAAACGATAACAAAGATAATTTCTGGAGTGACATGCCATCATAACCTTGATCATACTATTGTAAGCATATGTAATGAATGCAGCGATCAAAACAATGGTAATGACATGAGTAAACAAATGAATCATAAAGCAAAGACTTTTCATGAATAGTACTTCAAGACAAGCATCAATAAGTCTTGCATAAGAGTTAACTCATAAAGCAATAAATCAAAGTAAAGGTATTGAAGCAACACAAAGGAAGATTAAGTTTCAGCGGTTGCTTTCAACTTGTAACATGTATATCTCATGGATAATTGTCAACATAGAGTAATATAACAAGTGCAATATGCAAGTATGTAGGAATCAATGCATAATTCACACAAGTGTTTGCTTCTTGAGGTGGAGAGAAATAGGTGAAGCTGACTCAACATAAAAGTAAAAGAAAGGTCCTTCAAAGAGGAAAGCATCGATTGCTATATTTGTGCTAGAGCTTTTATTTTGAAAACAAGAAACAATTTTGTCAACGGTAGTAATAAAGCATATGAGTTATGTAAATTATATCTTACAAGTTGCAAGCCTCATGCATAGTATACTAATAGTGCCCGCACCTTGTCCTAATTAGCTTGGACTACCGGATCATCGCAATACACATGTTTTAACCAAGTGTCACAAAGGGGTACCTCCATGCCGCTTGTACAAAGGTCTAAGGAGAAAGCTCGCATTTTGGATTTCTCGCTTTTGATTATTCTCAACTTAGACATCCATACCGGGACAACATGGACAACAGATAATGGACTCCTCTTTAATGCATAAGCATGTGGCAACAATTAGTGTTCTCATATGAGATTGAGGATATATGTCCAAAACTGAAACTTCCACCATGATTCATGGCTTTAGTTAGCGGCCCAATGTTCTTCTCTAACAATATGCATGCTCTAACCATTAAAGTGGTAGATCTCTCTTACTTCGAGACAAGACGGACATGCATAGCAACTCACATGATATTCAACAAAGAGTTGATGGCGTCCCCGGGAACATGGTTATCGCACAACAAGCAACTTAATAAGAGATAAAGTGCATAAGTACATATTCAATACCACAATAGTTTTTAGGCTATTTTGTCCCATGAGCTATATATTATAAAGGCGAATGATGAAATTTTAAAGGTAGCACTCAAGCAATTTACTTTGGAATAGCGGAGAAATACCATGTAGTAGGTAGGTATGGTGGACACAAATGGCATAGTGGTTGGCTCAAGGATTTTGGATGCATGAGAAGTATTCCCTCTCGATACAAGGTTTAGGCTAGCAAGGTTATTTGAAACAAACACAAGGATGAACCGGTGCAGCAAAACTCACATAAAAGACATATTGTAAACATTATAAGACTCTACACCGTCTTCCTTGTTGTTCAAAACTCAATACTAGAAATTATCTAGACTTTAGAGAGACCAAATATGCAAACCAAATTAGCAAGCTCTAGGTGTTTCTTCATTAATAGGTGCAAAGTATATGATGCAAGAGCTTAAACATGAGCACAACAATTGCCAAGTATCAAATTATTCAAGACATTTTAGAATTACTACATGTAGCATTTCCCAATTCCAACCATATAACAATTTAACGAAGAAGATCCAACCTTCGCCATGAATACTATGAGTAAAGCCTAAGGACATATTTGTCCATATGCAACAGCAGAGTGTGTCTCTCTCCCACACAATGAATGCTAGGATCCATTTTATTCAAACAAAAATAAAAACAAAAACAAACCGACGCTCCAAGCAAAGTACATAAGATGTGATGGAATAAAAATATAGTTTCGGGGAGGAACTCGATAATGTTGTCGATGAAGAAGGGGATGCCTTGGGCATCCCCAAGCTTAGACGCTTGAGTCTTCTTAAAATATGCAGGGGTGAACCACCGGGGCATCCCCAAGCTTAGAAGCTTTCACTCTCCTTGATCATATTGCATCATTTCCCTCTCTTGATCCTTGAAAACTTCCTCCACACCAAACTCGAAACAACTCATTAGAGGGTTAGTGTACAATAAAAATTAACATGTTCAGAGGTGACACAATCATTCTTAACACTTCTGGACATTGCATAAAGCTACTGGACATTAATGGATCAAAGAAATTCATCCAACATAGCAAAAGAGGCAATGCGAAATAAAAGGCAGAATCTGTCAAAACAGAACAGTCCGTAAAGATGGATTTTATTGAGGCACCAGACTTGCTCAAATTAAAATGCCCAAATTGAATGAAAGTTGCGTACATATCTGAGGATCACGCACGTAAATTGGCTTAATTTTCTGAGCTACCTACAGGGAGGCAGGTCGAAATTCGTGACAGACAAAGAAATCTGAAGCTGCGTGATAATCCAAATCTAGTATGAACTTTACTATCAAAGACTTTACTTGGCACAACAAAACACAAAACCAAGATAAGGAGAGGTTGCTACAGTAGTAAACAACTTCCAAGACTCAAATATAAAACAAAGTACTGTAGTAAAAACATGGGTTGTCTCCCATAAGCGCTTTTCTTTAACGCCTTTCGGCTAGGCGCGGAAAGTGTATATCAAGTATTATCGAGAGATGAGGCATCAACATCATAATTTGTTCTAATGATAGAATCAAAAGGTAACTTCATTCTCTTTCTAGGGAAGTGTTCCATACCTTTCTTGAGAGGAAATTGATATTTAATATTACCTTCCTTCATATCAATGGTAGCACCAACGGTTCGAAGAAAAGGTCTTCCCAATATAATGGGGCAAGATGCATTGCATTCAATATCCAAGACAACAAAATCAACGGGGACAAGGTTATTGTTAATGGTAATGCGAACATTATCAACTTTCCCCAAAGGTTTCTTTATAGCATTATCAACAAGATTAACATCCAAATAACAATTCTTCAATGGTGGCAAGTCAAGCATATTATAGATTTTCTTAGGCATAACGAAATACTTGCACCAAGATCACATAAAGCATTACAATCAAAATCATTGACCCTCATTTTAATGATGGGCTCCCAACCATCTTCTAACTTCCTAGGAATAGAGGTTTCAAGTTTTAGTTTCTCTTCTCTAGCTTTTATGAGAGCATTTGAAATATGTTTTGTAAAGGCCAAATTTATAGCACTAGCATTAGGACTCTTAGCAAGTTTTTGTAAGAACTTTATAACTTCAGAGATGTGAAAATCATCAAAATCTAAATCATTATGAGCTACAGCAATGGGATCATTGTCCCCAAGGTTGGAAAAAATTTCAGCAGTTTTATCACAAGCAATTTCAGCAGTTTTAGCAATTTCAGGCAGCTTTGTACGCTTTGCACTAGGAGCAGAAACATTGCCAACACCAATTATTTTACCATTGATAGTAGGAGGTGCAACAACATGTGAGGAATCAACATTACTTGTGGTGGTAATAGTCCAAACTTTAGCTACATTATTCTCTTTAGCTAGTTTTTCATTTTCTTCTCTATCCCACCTAACACGCAATTCAGCCATTAATCTTATATTCTCATTAATTCTAACTTGGATGGAATTTGCTGTAGTAGTAATCTTATTATCAATATCCCTATTAGGCAGAACTTTCAATTTTAAAAGATCAACATCAGAGGCAAGTCTATCAACTCTAGAAGCAAGGATATCAATTTTATCAAGCTTTTCCTCAACAGATTTGTTAAAAGCAGTTTGTGTACTAATAAATTCTTTAAGCATGGCTTCAAGACCAGGGGGTACACTTCTATTATTGTTGTAAGAATTCCCATAAGAATTACCATAACCATTACCATTAGCAGAAGGATATGGCCTATAGTTATTACCAGAATTGTTCCTATAAGCATTGTTGTTGAAATTATTGTTTTTAATGAAATTCACATCAACATTTTCTTCTTGAGCAACCAATGAAGCTAAAGGAACATTCTTTGGATCAAAATTAGATCTACCATTCACAAGCATAGACATAATAGCATCAATCTTATCACTCAAGGAAGAGGTTTCTTCAACAGAATTTACCTTCTTACCTTGTGGAGCTCTTTCTGTGTGCCATTCAGAGTAATTTATCATCATATCATCAAGAAGCTTTGTAGCCGCCCCCAAAGTGATGGACATAAAGGTACCTCCAGCAGCTGAATCCAATAAATTCCGCGAAGAAAAATTTAGTCCTGCATAGAAGGTTTGGATGATCATCCAAGTAGTCGGTCCATGGGTTGGGCAATTCTTTACCAAAGATTTCATTCTCTCCCATGCTTGAGCAACATGTTCATTATCTAATTGCTTGAAATTCATTATGCTACTTCTCAAAGATATAATTTTAGCTGGAGGATAATATCTACCAATAAAAGCATCCTTACATTTAGTCCATGAATCAATACTATTCTTAGGCAAAGATAGCAACCAATCTTTAGCTCTTCCTCTTAATGAGAAAGGAAACAATTTCAATTTAATAATATCACCATCTACATCCTTATACTTTTGCATTTCACATAGTTCAACAAAATTATTGAGATGCGCAGCAGCATCATCAGAACTAACACCAGAAAATTGCTCTCTCGTGACAAGATTCAGTAAAGCAGGTTTAATTTCAAAGAATTCTGCTGTAGTAGCAGGTGGAGCAATAGGTGTGCATAAGAAATCATTATTATTTGTGGTTGTGAAGTCACACAACTTAGTATTTTCAGGGGTAGCCATTTTAGCAGTAGTAAATAAAGCAAACTAGATAAAGTAAATGCAAGTAACTAATTTTTTTGTGTTTTTGATATAGAAAGCAAGACAGTAAATAAAGTAAAGCTAGCAACTATTTTTTTTGTGTTTTGATATAATGCAGCAAACAAGTAAGTAAATAAAATAAAGCAAGACAAAAACAAAGTAAAGAGATTGGATTGTGGAGACTCCCCTTGCAGCGTGTCTTGATCTCCCAGACAACGGCGCCGGAAAAAGAGCTTGATGCGTGCAGTTGACACACGTCCGTTGGGAACCCCAAGAGGAAGGTGTGATGCAGACAGTAGTAAGTTTTCCCTCAGAAAGAAACCAAGGTTTATCGAACCAGGAGGAACCAAGAAGCACGTTGAAGGTTGATGGCGGCGAAATGTAATGCAGCGCAACACCAGGGATTCCGGCGCCAACGTGGAACCTGCACAACACAACCAAAGTACTTTGCCCCAACGAAACAGTGAGGTTGTCAATCTCACCGGCTTGCTGTAACAAAGGATTAACCGTATTGTGTGGAAGATGATTGTTTGCGGAAAACGATAAAACAAGTATTGCGATAGATTGTATGCGATGTAAAGAATAGGACCGGGATCCACGAGTTCACTAGAGGTGTCTCTCCCATAAGATAAAAGCATGTTGGGTGAACAAATTACGGTCGGGCAATTGACAAATAGAGAGGGCATAACAATGCACATACATGATATGATAAATATAGTGAGATTTAATTGGGCATTATGACAAAGTACATAGACCGCTATCCAGCATGCATCTATGCCTAAAAAGTCCACCTTCGGGTTATCATCCGAACCCCTTCCAGTATTAAGTTGCAAAACAATAGACAATTGCATTAAGTATGGTGCGTAATGTAATCAATAACTACATCCTCGGACATAGCATCAATGTTTTATCCCTAGTGGCAACAGCACATCCACAACCTTAGAACTTTTCATCACTTGTCCCAGATTTAATGGAGGCATGAACCCACTATCGAGCATAAATACTCCCTCTTGGAGTTAAGAGCAAAAACTTGGCCGAGCCTCTACTAATAACGGAGAGCATGCAAGATCATAAACAACACATAGGTAATAGATTGATAATCAACATAACATAGTATTCTCTATCCATCGGATCCCGACAAACACAACATATAGAATTACAGATAGATGATCTTGATCATGTTAGGCAGCTCACAAGATCCGACAATGAAGCACATGAGGAGAAGACAACCATCTAGCTACTGCTATGGACCCATAGTCCGAGGGTGAACTACTCACTCATCACTCCGGAGGCGATCATGGCGATGAAGAGTCCTCGGGAGATGATTCCCCTCTCCGGCGGGGGTGCCGGAGGTGATCTCAGAATCCCCCGAGATGGGATTGGCGGCGGCGGCGTCTCGGTAAGGTTTTCCGTATCGTGGCTCTCGGTGCCGGGGGTTTCGCGACGGAGGCTTTAAGTAGGCGGAAGGGCAACGCGGGGGCCACACGAGGGCCCCACACACCAGGGCCGCGCGGCCTAGGGCTGGGCCGCGCCGCCGCCGTTGTGGCGGCGCCTCGTGGCCCCACTTCCTTTCCCCTCGGTCTTCCGGAAGCTTCGTGGCAAAATAGGACCCCGGGCGTTGATTTCGTCCAATTCCGAGAATATTTCCTTTGTAGGATTTCTGAAACCAAAAACAGCAGAAAACAACGAATCGGCTCTTCGGCATCTTGTTAATAGGTTAGTGCCGGAAAATGCATAAATACGACATATAATGTGTATAAAACATGTAGATATCATCAATAATGTAGCATGGAACATAAGAAATTATCGATACGTCGGAGACGTATCACCGCACTACACTCCTCCGCCATCAACCTTCAACGTGCTTCTTGGCTCCTCCTGGTTCGATAAACCTTGGTTTCTTTCTGAGGGAAAACTTGCTACTGTGCGCATCACACCTTCCTCTTGGGGTTCCCAACGGACGTGTCAACTGCACGCATCAAGCAGTTAGTGCTAGGTGAGTTGGGCTAGGCTAGTTTGTGGATCAATCCTTGCTGGATCCTTTGGTTGCCAAAATGGTGATACACTTGGCCTGATCAAATCTTCCCTAGGGTTAATCTCTACTGGTTTAATCCCTATTTTGCCAGCATCAAGTGGTTTAACACCAAATGATGATGCAAACTGGGTAATCATACCCTCTGGCTTCTGTGAGTGTGATGCACATGCTTATTTATGAGCAAAACCAGTGCTTGCTCATGGATTTATGTATACCTCACTCCAGCTCCTAGAAATTGTGTTATTGTAGAGGTTTTTGGTTCTGTGATGTGTTGATGCTTGCCCTGCTCCACCTGGCTGGCTGGTGCTTGGTTACTTCACCATTTCTTGATCAACAACAAATAGTTCTTGGTGGAATTTTTGCTGGATGGTTTTGATGGATTGGTGTTCTTCCTATTCTATCTGTTCTTGTTGTTCTTACCCTGATACGTCTCCAACGTATCTATAATTTCTGATGTTACATGCTAGTTTTATGACAATACCTACATGTTTTGCTCACACTTTATAATGTTTTTATGCATTTTCCGGAACTAACCTATTAACAAGATGCCGAGGTGCCAGTTCCTGTTTTCTGCTGTTTTTGGTTCCAGAAAGGCTGTTCGGGCAATATTCTCGGAATTGGACGAAACAAAAGCCCAAGATCTTATATTTCACGGAAGGTTCTAGAAGTCCAAAGGGGAGACAAGGAAGGGTAGCAGGGGACCCACACCATATGGCGGCGCGGGTGGCCCCCTGGCCGCGCCAGCCTATGGGGAGGGGGCCCCCTGGCTCCTCCGACTCTGCCTCTTCGCCTATAAAATCCCTCGTGACCTAAAAACCCGAGACCAATTGACGAAACTCCAGAAAGACTCCAGGGACGCCGCCGCCATCGCGAAACTCCGTTTCGGGGGACAGAAGTCTCTGTTCCGGCACGCCGCCGGGACGGGGATTGCCCCCGGAGTCATCTCCATCGACACCACCGCCATCTTCATCGCCGTTGCTGTCTCCCATGATGAGGAGGGAGTAGTTCTCCCCCGAGGCTAAGGACTCTACTGGTAGCTATGTGGTTCATCTCTCTCTCCCAGGGTGTGATCTTTATGTGATCATGAGCTTTGTATCACTATTAATCTATGTGCTACGCTAGTGATGTTATTAAAGTAGTCTATTCCTCCTCCATGATGTAAAGGTGACAGTGTGTGCATCATGTAGTACTTGGCGTAGGTTATGATTGTAATCTCTTGTAGATTATGAAGTTAACTATTACTATGATAGTATTGATGCGATCTATTCCCCCTTTCATAGCTATTGGTGATAGTGTGTATGATATGTTAGTACTCGGTCTAAATTGCAACGGTCTATTATGCACTCTAGAGGTTACTTTAATATGAACTCCGGAAGTTGTGGAGCTTGTTTACTCCGGCTTGAGGTGTGCTTTTATAGCCCTACACAATGAATGGTGTTCGTTATCCAACAAGAGAGTGTTTGAAGTAGCACAAGTGAAGAGAAGTTATTTATTTATGTGATCATTGTTGAGAGTGTCCACTAGTGAAGTATGATCCCTAGGCCTTGTTTCTAAGCATTGAAACACCGTTTCCAACAAGTTCTGCTCCATGTTTTCTTGCTGCCATTTTTATTTCAGATTGCAATTACTACTTACAATCATCCATATTACTTGTATTTCACTATCTCTTCGCCGAACTAGTGCACCTATACATCTGACAAGTGTATTAGGTGTGTTGGGGACACAAGAGACTTCTTGTATCTTAATTGCGGGGTTGCTTGAGAGGGATATCTTTGACCTCTACCTCCTCGAGTTCGATAAACCTTGGGTGATTCACTTAAGGGAAACTTGCTGCTGTTCTACAAACCTCTCGCTCTTGGAGGCCCAACACTGTGTACAGGAATAGAAGCGTGCGTAGACATCAAGCTATTTTCTGGCGCCGTTGCCGGGAGGTAAGGTAAAAGGTATTCACATCCTCCAACTACTAAGCTATTTCCTAGCACTGTTGCCGGTGTGTGAGTGCTCGAAGCTATTTCCTTTAGATCCTGCAATTGCATCTTTTTGTTTCTTGTTTTCACTAGTTAGGCTTAATGGAAAACAACAAAAATATTAGAGATCTTTATAGTATTTATCTTGAGTTACGACATGAGGTGTTTGAAGAGAAAATTAAAAAACCAATGGAACTTTATATGCATGCTAATGGCAATGTTATTAGTATGAATGATTTGAACACCATTGTTGCTAATGCTATAGAAAATTCTAAGTTTGGGGAAGCTGGTTTTGATGAGCATGATATTTTTAGTCCCCCAAGCATGGAGGAGAAAATTTACTTTGATGATACTTTGCCTCCCATTTATGATGATTATAATGATAGCGGTATTTTGGTGCCACCTACTATGGAGAATAAAGTTTATTATGATTATACTATGCCTCCTATATTTTATGATTATGGTGATGAGAATAATAATGATAGCTATTTTATTGAATTTGCTCCCACTACAATTAATAGTAATGACTATGCTTATGTGGAGAGTAATAATTTTATGCATGTAGCTCATGATAAGAATGTTTCATGTGATAGTTATATTGTTGAGTTTGTTCATGACGCTACTGAAAGTTATTATGAGAGAGGGAAACATGGTTATATGCATCTTAATAATATTAAGTTTCCCCTCTTTATGTTGAGAATCTTGAAGTAGCGCTTGTGCTGCCTTTCTATGCTTGTTGCATTATGCCTACATGACTTTTTTATTTACAAGATTCCTTTTCATAGGAAGCGGGTTAGACTTAAAAGTGTTTCTTATTTTCTTTTGATGCTCTCTTTTGCTTCAACTCTTATTTCTTGTGTGAGCATCATTAAAATTACTGAGCCCATCTTAATGGCTATAAAGAAAGCACTTCTTGGGAGATAACCCATGTTTTATTTTGCTACTGTTTTGTTGTGTCTTGGAAGTTGTTACTACTGTAGCAACCTCTCCTTATCTTTATTTTATTGCATTGTTATGCCAAGTAAAGTCTTTGATAATAAGGTTGATACTAGAATTGGATATTACTGCGCAGAAACAGATTTCTTGCTGTCACGAAATTGAGTAGCCCCGTCTGTAGGTAACTCAGAAAAATCTGCCAATTTACGTGTGTGATCCTAAGATATGTACGCAACTTTCATTCAATTTGAGTTTTTTCATCTGAGCAAGTTAAGTGCCCCTGAAAAATTCGTCTTTACGGACTGTTCTGTTTTGACAGATTCTGCCTTTTATTTCGCATTGCCTGTTTTGCTATGTTTGATGGATTTCTTTGTTCCATTAACTTTCAGTAGCCTTGTGCAATGTCCAGAAGTGTTAAGAATGATTATGTCACCTCTGAATATGTGAATTTTTGATTATGCACTAACCCTCTAATGAGTTTGTTTTGAGTTTGGTGTGGAGGAAGTTTTCAAGGGTCAAGAGAGGAGGATGATACAATATGATCAAGAAGAGTGAAAAGTCTAAGCTTGGGGATGCCCCGTGGTTCATCCCTGCATATTTTAAGAAGACTCAAGCATCTAAGCTTGGGGATGCCCAAGGCATCCCTTCTTCATCGACAACTTATCAGGTCACCTCTAGTGAAACTATATTTTTATTCCGTCACATCTTAAGTGCTTTACTTGGAGCGTCTGTATGTTTTTGTTTTTGTTTTTGTTTGAATAAAATCGGATCCTAGCATTCTTTGTGTGGGAGAGAGACACGCTCCGCTGTTTCATATGAACACTGGTGTTCTTAGCTTTACTTTTAATGTTCATGGCGAAGGTTGAAACTGCTTCGTTCATCATTATTATGGTTGGAAACAGAAAATGCTTCATGTGGTAATTGGTATAATGTCTTGAATAATTTGATACTTGGCAATTGTTGTGCTCAAATAGATCATGTTTAAGCTCTTGCATCATGTACTTTGTACCCATTAATGAAGAACTACCATAGAGCTTGTTGAAATTTGGTTTGCATGATTGGTCTCTCTAAAGTCTAGATATTTTCTGGTTAAGGTGTTTAAACAACAAGGAAGACAGTGTAGAGTCTTATAATGCTTGCAATATGTTCTTATGTAAGTTTTGTTGTACCGGTTCATACTTGTGTTTGCTTCAAACAACCTTGCTAGCCAAAGCCCTGTACTGAGAGGGAATACTTCTCGTGCATCCAAATCCTTGAGCAAAAAACTATGCCATTTGTGTCCACCATACATACCTACTACATGGTATTTCTCTGCCATTCCAAAGTAAATTACTTGAGTGCTACCTTTAAAATTTCATTCTTTGTCTTTGCAATACATAGCTCATGGGAAAATAGCCTTAAAAACTATTGTGGTATTGAATATGTTACTTATGTATCTTATTTCTTATAAGTTGCTTGTTGAGCGGTAACCATGTTTATGGGGACGCCATCAACTATTTCACCTTTGTTGAATATCATGTGAGTTGCTATGCATGTTCGTGTTGTATCGAAGTAAGGGTGATTTATCATGATCAAATGGTTTGAGTATGCATATTGTTAGAGAAGAACATTGGGCCGCTAACTAAAGCCATGAATCATGGTGGAAGTTTCAGTTTGGACATTAATCCTCAATCTCTCATGAGAATATTATCTGTTGTTGAATGCTTATGCATTAAAGAGGAGTCCATTATCTGTTGTCTATGTTGTCCTGGTATGGATGTCCTTAGTTGAGATCTATCAAAAACGAGAAATCAAATGCGATCTATCTCCTTGGACCTTTGTACAGGCGGCATAGAGGTACCCCTTTGTGACACTTGGTTGAAACATATGTTATGCAATGATAATCCATGTAAATACAAGCTAATTAGGACAAGGTGCGAGCACTATTGGTATTCTATGCATGAGGCTTGCAACTTATAGGACGTCTTATGCATAACACATATGAATTATTACTATCGTTGACAAAATTGTTTCTATGTTTTCAAAATGAAAAGCTCTAGCACGAAAATAGTAATCCATGCTTCCCTCTGCGAAGGGCCATTCTTTTACTTTATGTTGAGTCAGTTTACCTACTTCCTTCTATCTTACAAGCAAACACTTGTGTCAACTGTGTGCATTGATTCCTACATACTTGCTTATTTGCATTCATCATATTACTTTGTGTTGACAATTATCCATGAGATATACATGTTGAAGTTGAAAGCAACCGCTGAAACTTATATCTTCCATTGTGTTGCTTCAAAACCTTCTACTAAAAATTTATTGCTTTATGAGTTAACTCCTATGCAAGTCTTATTGATGCTTGTCTTGAAAGTACTATTCATGAAAAGTCTTTGCTATATGATTCAGTTGTTTAGTCATTATCTTTACCATTGCTTTGAATCACTTCATTCATCTCATATACCTTAAAATAGTATGATCGAGATTATGTTAGTAGCATGTCACTTCAGAAATTATTCGTTTTATTGTTTACCTACTCGAGGGCGAGAAGGAACTAAGCTTGGGGATGCTTGGTACGTCTCCAACGTATCTATAATTTCTGATGATCCATGCTAGTTTTATGACAATACCTACATGTTTTGCTCACACTTTATAATGTTTTTATGTATTTTCCGGAACTAACCTATTAACAAGATGCCGAGGTGCCAGTTCCTGTTTTCTGCTATTTTTGGTTCCAGAAAGGTTGTTCGGGCAATATTCTCGGAATTGGACGAAACAAAAGCCCAAGATCTTATATTTCACGGAAGGTTTCAGAAGTCCGAAGGGGAGACGAGGAAGGGCAGCAGGGGACCCACACCATATGGCGGCGCGGGTGGCCCCCTGGCCGCGCCAGCCTATGGGGAGGGGCCCCCCTGGCTCCTCCGACTCCGCCTCTTCGCCTATAAAATCCCTCGTGACCTAAAAACCCGAGACCAATTGACGAAACTCCAGAAAGACTCCAGGGACGCCGCCGCCATCGCGAAACTCCATTTTGGGGGACAGAAGTCTCTGTTCCGGCACGCCGCCGGGACGGGGAATTGCCCCCGGAGTCATCTCCATCGACACCACCGCCATCTTCATCGCCGTTGCTTGTCTCCCATGATGAGGAGGAGTAGTTCTCCCCGAGGCTAAGGGCTCTACTCGGTAGCTATGTGGTTCATCTCTCTCTCCCATGGTGTGATCTTTATGTGATCATGAGCTTTGTATCACTATTAATCTATGTGCTACTCTAGTGATGTTATTAAAGTAGTCTATTCCTCCTCCATGATGTAAAGGTGACAGTGTGTGCATCATGTAGTACTTGGCGTAGATTATGATTGTAATCTCTTGTAGATTATGAAGTTAACTATTACTATGATAGTATTGATGCGATCTATTCCCCCTTTCATAGCTATTGGTGATAGTGTGTATGCTATGTTAGTACTCGGTCTAAATTGCAACGGTCTATTATGCACTCTAGAGGTTACTTTAATATGAACTCCGGAAGTTGTGGAGCTTGTTTACTTCGGCTTGAGGTGTGCTTTTATAGCCCTACCCAATGAATGGTGTTCGTTATCCAACAAGAGAGTGTTTGAAGTAGCACAAGTGAAGAGAAGTTATTTATTTATGTGATCATTGTTGAGAGTGTCCACTAGTGAAAGTATGATCCATAGGCCTTGTTTCTAAGCATTGAAACACCGTTTCCAACAAGTTCTGCTCCATGTTTGCTGGCTGCCATTTTTATTTCAGATTGCAATTACTACTTACAATCATCCATATTACTTGTATTTCACTATCTCTTCGTCGAACTAGTGCACCTATACATCTGACAAGTGTATTAGGTGTGTTGGGGACACAAGAGACTTCTTGTATCTTAATTGCAGGGTTGCTTGAGAGGGATATCTTTGACCTCTACCTCCCTGGGTTCGATAAACCTTGGGTGATTCACTTAAGGGAAACTTGTTGCTGTTCTACAAACCTCTGCTCTTGGAGGTCCAACACTGTCTACAGGAATAGAAACGTGCGTAGACATCATACCCTGAGAAGCTGATGTCGGTGAGCATCTAGAGTTTGGCTTGAAAAGGTTTTATACCCCCTCTCTGGTTACTCCTTTGGTTGACAGCAAGGTTGTGTGTGTGTGTGGTGACTCCTCCCTGTGCATGTGTGCTATTGTACATGCATCTCACCTTGTGAGCTGCTTCTCTGTTTATGGTTGGCACTTGTGTTCTATGGATGAGCTCGGCAGAGTTGATATTATCTCTCCCAATTCTCATTTCTTGACTAACCTACCAAGTGGCTTTGCCACTTGGCCTAATGTGCTTTTCTTCTTTGATTATTGTATTTGCATGGATCAAGAAGATGATCAAGGATCTCTCAATCCTCTTGTTGATCAAGAAGATCAAGATGAAGATCATAGTGTAGTTTAGCTCAATGTTTATTCATTGTAATTTTCCTTTCCTTTTTCATTTTCCAATTTCTGAAATGTGTGATGTAATGAATAATTCATTTGAATATTGTAATTGACAATGTATTTGTGTGTGAAGATCAATAAAGCTCAAATTTCTCTAATGAGCTTTTCATACTTATTTGTATTCTTTTTATATTCATAATTTCCAATTTATAATATTGTTATATGAATTATTCTTTATTTGAATTGTAATTTGACTTAGTGTGGTTTGAGTTTGAATTTCCAACTCAAACTTATTTCAATTCAATCATGCAACTTAAGATAAGGAATGCAAATGTTCCCCTCTCTTCTCGAAACCCTAATTCAGATAGATCATGTCCAAGTTTGTCGCACTCTCGAAACCCTAACCCTATCTGGTGTCGAGAGAGAAACTTGTCCCCTCTAAGATGTATTTTGCAATAAAGCGCGAAATTTCCCCAGATTTTATGATGCAATGCACATCCCTTTCTTAAATCTACCCCGCAATCGTCTCGAATCCTAGGATATTACACCAATGGACACGAAAACCTTTTTTAAAGGGACATTTTACATGTGCAGACGCGCCTGCTCACAGCCCCAGCTCTCATTCTTTTCGAGACACCGCCAGAAACATCGTCGAGCAAATCCCAAGTGGTGCGGTGGCGGTAGATCTTCTCGGCCGTCGACTAGGCAGGCTGCAGTGACGTCCGCTCCCGCCTTCTTCCGACGTGGTCGCGGCGGTGTTCGCAGGCGGAGGTCTAGCCGGTGATGGCGGCGTGGTGCTAGCGGGCTCGATCTAGGCCTGGAAGGATCGGTTGGCTGCAGCCTCTTTGTGCTGCTGCTCCGGTGTCGGCTCACGGAGGCTCTCCAGGGCTACACTCGCAACACGGGGACGCTATGGGTAGCGGTCCCGGGCATCCGCCGGAGTTGGTCGGCCTATATGATGGTTGTGGCAGATCGCGCAATCCCACATCTAGTGGTTGCTGCAAATCGGAGTGACGGAAGTGCCGTGATGAACTCTCACAGGGGATGCAGGCCACGGGACGATCGACACTCCGCATGCGGACAGCGCGGTGCACGCCCGTGCGCCAACGACGCCGATCGGCTTGCGCGCCCACGTCCACTGGCTCCTGCATGCCTAATGCCCATACACAACCCCCGTCTACTTTTATCCCTTCCACCTTCCGGGGTCCGGCCGCGATGCCGACGTGATGTCCGTAGGTGCCGGATCGATCGATGCACGTGGATGCAACCAAAACGCGCGCGTCGCCGTCGCTCGGATTGCGTTTCCGTCCGCGGGGTGTGGCTCCTGGCGCGAAACCGTCCACGCGATCGTCTTCCCTCCCGCCGCATGCAGCCATGCGCTGCAACTTATAGCGCGATTTGTTTACTATAGCCGTTTTGCATTATTGCGTGCAGTATCTCCGTATAGGTGGAGAGCAGATTATATATGGAGAGACTGCTCCAACCATCGACAGCAGCATGTGGCAGAGCTAGCCTGTAGCCTCTCTTTTAATTTGTAAAGTACATACAAATATTATTATTTTCTCTCTAGATCCGCCTGCTCACGGGTGGACATGTTTCTTAGATACTACCTCCGTTTCAAGGAATAAGGCGTCCTCGTTTTACGAGCTTTTTGTTTGACCAAGAATTACTTTAAATAGATAAGGATTATTTCTATGAAATTAGTATCATTAAAAAGTGCTTTTCAATACGAATCCAACGATACTAATTATATATAATATAATCAAGATTTTGTTGTTTAATTTTTATGGTCAAAGTTCGTCTTGAAATACGCGTGCGCCTTATTCCTTGAAACGGAGGTAGTATATACTGCTCCCTCCGTCTCAAATTACTCGTCGTGGCTTGGTTATGTTTGGTCTGCATACACAGTTTGTATCAAGACGTGTTTCAGTGCGTAGGTCAGCTCATAAGAAAAAAAATCAAAGTCTGCGGTAACTAACTTGGAATGAAGATTGTAAGTACTACTAAGATTAAACAAACAAAAAAAAACATTCAATTTTGCAAGTTATAAATACATGAGAACAACGGCACATTCTAAAGCAATTGATTTTTTTAGCTGCATTACAAAACAATTGTTCACAATTACAGAAGTCAACCGGTATAGGACAAGAACGTTACTTCACAGCGAGACAGATAGAATCGAGTGATTTAGAATCGATGTACAAGAAAATTCAAGCACATATAAGTAAAAGTTCAAATAAATACACTTGAGCATTTTCACAATGTGCAATGGGTGTAACAACAAAAATTAAAAAGGAAAGGGAAACAGGTAGCCATCAATCATGTGTCAAACTATCAATATTCTTTTAGGGGGTCAAACTGTTAATGGTAAACAGTGACTACCTAGCAAATTCTTAATTTTGCATTTTTTAGAGAGAACTGCATGAGCTTGATTGCATTAAGTTTATGGGAATACAAAGGTCTTCCTAGGATCACTGAGCCACACATGGCGACCAACATCAAGTGTGATAACAATTTTAGCTAGTGTATGAGCTCTCCCGGCCCATTGGCTTCAACCTAGTTCTTGTCTGTAGACTGATTCGTAGGATATATCACCTAATACCAAACTTCCTCCGTCCCATAAAACATATCAAAAGTTTATCTAAATGTAAATATATAAATAGTATCTAGATACGGTCAAATTTAGACGAGGGAGTACCATTCTTACCATTGTACATCTTTGCATTGATTTCCTTCACTACAGAAAGACAATCAGACACCATTCTGAATTTAGCATATATTTTCGCAAAAAACTACTCCCTCCGGTCCTTTTTAATTGACTCGGATTTAGTATAACTTTGTACTAAATCCGAGTCAATTAAAAGAGACCGGAGGGAGTAGAATTTAGCATGTTATATATAGCCCCCAAAAAAAAAACTCATCGATCGAGTGCAACCTAGGCTCAGTTAGGGGCCACCAGCGCGGGGCAGGCCAGCTGAGCTCCAAGCCCAACGTGCTGGACCATTATCCCACGGCCCACAACGCCCGTGCTCTGGCCTGGCCAAAATAATTTCGGGCGGCCGATGGCGGGGCCTTTTGTCTTTTGTGGAGCGGGCCCTTCAGCACTCCACCGGCGACCTGCAGCGGACTCCTTATCAGATGATTCATTACTCCCTCCAATCCAATAAAGGTCACGGTTGCAGATCAGTTTTAAACTAAAATCATAAACACTTATCATGGATAAGAGGGAGTACATAGGATGAGGATTTCATGGACAAAGCAATTTGATATGCTGTGTCCTGTAACATTGATTCTCATCCTGGCTCCTGGTTATATATTACTACTTCCATTCCAAAGCTTAAGACCTTTAAAAAAAAAATCAAACCAAGTAAAGTTTGATCAAACTTTTTGAAAAATTTATCAACAAATATAATATTTTGTAGATAACATACGGAAAAATATTTCATTATCTATTTAATGATATTAATTTTATGTGTTGCATGTTAATGATTTTTGGTAAAAGCTTAGTCAAACTTGACATAGTTTGACTTTCTAAAAATAATATAAGCCTTAAGCTTTGCGATGGAGGTGGTAGCAGTTTAGCATCGTGTGTGGTCTATGTTTCAACACTCGGCACTTGAAGAGATATTTACAATGGCATGTACTAAGTTAGTTGGAGTGCATAGAGGAGGTGTTTATCTTACTCTCTTCATCCCATGAAACTTGTCGAAGATTTGTAAAAATTTGAATATACCTAAACACTAAATAGTACTAGATACATTTGAATTTTAACGAATTTTAGACATATTTTATGGGACGGAGGAAGTACATGGATGGTACTATGATCTTCAGATTGGCGCTCCAACACCTGAAATGGCTTTATTTTCTCTCTTGTACGACCTTTTAATACTATTGATAATTGTTTGGATATCTGCATCTTACCAATTCAGATGATGGTGCAAATTCTTAGCGCCTATCACCTTGATGATGCCCTTGGAGCTAAAATCTTCTTTTTTGCAAAATAAATAAATTATAATCTTGTTTTATCAAAAAAAAAAAGAATACTGATACCAAAGATATAAAGAACTTCCACGAACAATCAGAATCATGTGTGCCAGCAAGAACTCCGGAGGAATGACTACTGCGATTATACCTGATCACTTGTTCTCTACAATGAACAGCAGCTCACTATCTTTGATCTTGCATGGCAGCAAATGCTTGTTTCGTAAAAGTAGTCATTCGGAATTATGAAGCTTTATAACAAATGTAAAAAATGTACTTCAGTTCTTTATCTGAACAAATCCTTACATCCATTTTGAAGGGGAAATTAAATTTTCAAGCCCGGTCGTTCAGCTCTTAACAGTACAAAATACTCCAGCATTAATCTCTAATTAAAAAACTAGAGGGATATAATTAATATAACAGGTAATATACATACTACACATGCAAAACAGATACAAGGTGGAAAGTTTCTTTGCTTCCAACTCCTCTCTGATGATTAAAAGCATCTAAGTCAGATGAGTTCCACTGTTTCAGTTATGCATTACGAGAAACCAAGAGTGAACGCAGGCTTCTTCATCCTGATCTGTTGCACTACTTGGTCTGTTACAAAATTGTAATGCACTACTGAAGTTACTACATAATTATTTTTTTAGATCAACAGGGGTCACCCCAGCTCCATTTTCATTGAAAAGAAGCCAAGTCCTTACAGGAGAAAACCAAAAATAACGAAAATAACAGGTTTGCTGGGGAGATTGGCTGCCATCCCAACCAACTCCGAAATACCAGCAAAACATGGAGCAAATTTAGAAGTCCTTACAGCATTACTAGGCAGACACCATCTAATTCCATTACAAAGCCAACAGGTAAGGTAAGACCACACACTAGCACAACTCCATCTCGTCACTCGCCAGAAGACCTCTTTTTCTCCTCGCATTCCTTGGGCCTTCTCCATCTTTTCACAGAGGTGATCAGGTGACCACATGAATCTTGTGGGATTCGCCAGGATTATCCAGGAGGTAGGTCAGCGTCGCCCGGCCTTCATAGCTTGAGTTCCAGGAAGAAATACACTCGAAGGATGGGCATCTTACCTCACTGGGAGGTAGAGAGGAGCTCTTAAATTGACTAGCAGCAGGTTCATGAATTGACCGTTTCTTCCAGATTCTAGCTCTTTGAAAGGTTTCAACCAATCCTGAAGGAGGAAGAGAACCCTTCACCACACCTGTTTCACATTTATCCAAGTAGTTTTATTAAACACAAGACTATTTCTATTAAGCCATAAACCCCACAGAACAGCAGAAGAGGCTACATTAAAATGCATGAATTTTTTGTTACAAAGCAATTTTGAAGCAATTGATTCAAAATTAGTAACATGCACTTCAAAAAATTATTCAAACAGGTTCCAAATGGATTTAGCCACCACACATTCAAACATAAGATGATGAACTGACTCAAATTCAGAACACATCTCACAATTCATGGGTTTGGGAATACCTCTAGCCCTCAGATTATTTCTAGTCATGATCTTATTCTGAGAAAAAAGCCACAGGAAGACTTGGATCCTAGGAGGGATTTTCAGCTTCCAAACAGTAGGTAAATAGACTGGGGTAACACCCCTAAAATTAATAATAGCATACAAAGAACTAGAGGAATAAACCCCAAATGAGGTGTACTGCCAGATTAGTTGATCCTCATCCTGAGAAAAAGAAATAGCAGACAGTGCCACCAGAAACGTCACTCCTCGATAACGATCTCCATGTCCATGTCAGATCGTTCACCCCTGCTCCCAAGAACCTCCCCATTGGCAAGCCTCTGAAGGTCAACAACAGAGAGTAAGCCATCTCACAACATGGTTTGCTGCATGAAGTTCATAGGCTGGGTGGCGGCTTGCAACCGCCGCACACCTCATCCCAGCAGTATGTGCAGATTCTGTTGTCAAGTTTGAGTTACCCATCACAAGGCAAGCATCAGGCTCCACTGCTCCAGACCAAGTTACTCTGCTGCAGCCTCAAACATCTCGCCCTCAGGTTTCCCTCGGCGGAAGTCCTCCGCCGCCACTACGACATCAAAGTAGCCCTGCAGACCAACAGCTTTGATCCCTTCTTCCAGGCTTGTTCTTGGGCGATGTAGAAAGGTATTGGAGATTGCATAGTACCAATAGAGGCGGCTGCTCATATATATATATATATATATATATATATATATAGGCTGACACATGTACAATTACAGGTACAACGCTGAAAAAACACGGGGACCTATACCTATACAATATGTTACTCAACACCCCCCGCAGTCGAAGGGTCGGCACCGACACATAGACTGGAGCGAAACTCTGGAAAAGTCGTGGACGGCAATCCCTTCGTCATGATATCGGCAAATTGCTGAGACGTCAGACCACCGTAGCCTTGTCAACATGAGAAGAGAGCTCGGACACTGGCGAAGCCACGTGCACTCGGCCACCGCGTTGGCCACGGCGCGGTACTCGGCCTCAGCACTGGAGCGAGACACGGTGGGCTGCCTCTTGGAGGACCAAGAGACGAGCGACGAGCCGAGGTAGAAGCAGTAGCCGCTGGTGGAGCGCCGCGTGTTCGGGCATCCCGCCCAATCCGCGTCCGAATAGGCGACGAGGTCGGTGGACGCCGAGGGGGAAGCATGCAGCGACAAGCCGTAGCCCATGGTACCACAGACGTAGCGGAGAATGCGCTTCACCGCGGCCCAATGAGCATCCCGAGGAGCATGCATGTGCAAGCACACCTGCTGCACAGCGTACTGGAGCTTCGGGCGCGTCAACGTCAAGTACTGGAGAGCACGACGATAGAGCGGTAGAACGGCGCATCGGACGCCAGCGTCCCATCACTGGCGGAGAGCTTGGCCTTCGTGTCGACAGGAGTAGGCGCAGGGTTGCAATTAAGCATCCCGACACGCTCGAGAAGCTCGTGAGCGTACTTCCGCTGATGAAGGAAGAACCCGTCCGCGCGCCGGACAACCTCGATACCAAGGAAGTAGTGCAGCGGGCCAAGGTCCTTCAAAGCGAACTCAGCGCGAAGAATGTCGGTGAGTTGTCGAAGAAGACCAGCGGTGGAGGCCGTCAGGATGATGTCGTCGACGTAGAGCAGCAGATAAGCCATGTCGTTGCCGGTCCGGTAGACGAACAGCGACGCATCGGAGCGCGTGGAGGGGGAAGCCAAGCTGGTGCAGGAAGCCAGTGATGCGCTGGTACCAGGTGCGGGCGCACCGCTTCGATCCATACGGGGACCGAGAGAGCAAGCACACGTCATCGGGGCGCTCGGTGTCGACGAAGCCGATGGGCTGCTGACAGTACACCTGCTCCTGCAAATGGCCATGAAGAAAGGCGTTGGAGACGTTCATCTGATGCACTGGCCACGCGCGAGAGGCAGCGAGCTGCAACACCGTGCGGATCGTGCCCGGTTTGACGACCGGGGCAAACATATCCGTGAAGTCGACGCCAGCGCGTTGCCGAAAGCCGCGCACGACCCAGCGCGCCTTGTAGCGCTCGAGAGTCCCGTCGGAGCCGAGCTTTGTGCTTGAAGACCCATTTTCCGGTGATGATGTTGGCGCGAGGGGGCCGGGGAACCATCTCCCAGGTCCTATTGCGCTGCAGCGCGTCGTACTCCTCCTGCATGGCGGCGCGCCAATGCGGGTCGCGCAAGGCGGCGCGAGCCGAGGTGGGCACCGGCGAAGGAGGAGTTGCCGGGCCGGTCGCGGAACCGGTTCGGCCGGGCGGCAGGCTGGGTGGTCCGGCTGGGGGGCCGGTATGACCGGGCGGCAGGCCGGACGGAGAACCGGGCGGTGCGCTGGGCGGCGGTCCGGGTTGGCCGGCGGGGGGGGCGGTCCGGCCGGGCGGCGGGCCGGGTTGGCCGGCCGGGCAACCGGCCTGACCGGGCGGCCGGGCCGGGTCGGCGGCTCGGAGGAGATCCGCCGTCGTGCGGCAGGATGCTGTTGCCGTTGGCCCAGAAGGCAGACGCAGCGGACCGAAGCGCCGCGCAGACGTACTGATCGGCGGGGTAGCGTGTAGACGACCGCCGCACGCCCGCACGTGCGCGGGTGAGCATGGGCCCGGGGACCGTAGCGACGGGCGGCGAGGCGGGTGACGAGGCGGGCGACGGGGGCGCCGGGGCGCCTCGGGCGTCGCGGGCGGCGGGGCGCCGCGGGTGACGGGGCGCCGCGGGCGCCGCGGGCGACGGAGACGCCTAGGGACCAGGCGGGCCCGGCGCAGAGGGCGCCACCGCGGTCAGTCGTCGGCGCGCGGCCGCAGGAGGGCCGGCGGGCGCCGGGAGCGTCGTCGGAGGTGTCGCCGAGAGTCCCTGCTGAAACGGAAAAATCAACTCGTCAAAGTACACGTGCCGGGAAGTGAGGACACGATGGGAGACCGGGTCGTAGCAGCGGTAGCCCTTGGTGTTAGCGGGATAGCCGGGAAACACACAAGGGAGAGAGCCAAAATTCGGAAACTGAGAGTAAGTTCCGTCCTGGTACAAAAAGTAATCCAAAAAATACAAATTCCAAAGTAGCATTTGCTATTTCTTTAAATTCCTGAAAATAACAGAAACATAAAGAATTCATAAAAAATCATTTTAAGTAAATAAATACAAATAAAATATCAAACTTTTCAAATAATCTCTATCCACTAAAAATATAATCTCAAGTTTTTAACAAAAATGAAAATTTAATTATTTAGTACTTATTAATTAAATCTTTTCTTTTATCCTAAATTCCAAGTAATTTCTATAATTAGTAATATTTTTGAAAGAGGTAATAACAATTTTAAAAAGGAATAAATCAACAAAATAAATTATATTGTATCATTAAGATCATCATTTTTGGCATTTAAAATCGAAAATTATATTTATCCTATTTATCTTTTTCTTAAAATGAAAAAATAATAAAAATGTAGAAATTATAATTAACTTGTCTTAAGGAGTTATTTATAACTTTCAACTTTACTCAACAAGTCATTTCCTTGAAGTTATATGACAAATATGAAACCCTAATTCCATCATGTATTAAACCCTAACTCCATATGAAGCCCTAAAACCCTATTAGCATATAACAAGTAATCATCTTGTTCTAACAACTGCCTATAGATATTTGCTAGCAAGATGCAGGAATCAGCCATTGAAGTCGATGAAGTAAACTTTTACATATACCATGGTGAAAATCTAGACTAGGAGTACAAGGGAACCAAATCCCTAATCCTAAGACCTCAGTAGCTAGAGTTCAATCAAGAATCTTCAGCAGGCCAAGTATCTCGATAGCTAGAGTTAGCAATAAGTTAGTCAATGAGTTATTATTCAGGATTTTTATTTGCAATTTTACCTTATTTTTATTAGGAGGTTGGGAAAATCTTCTGAAAAAATTTGGAGTTGTAATTCTATAGACATGTCTTGAAATCGCAAATGTGTTTGTTGTACCATTCGGAGAGAAGTAGTACTAATGGAATTGTATTTCATTGGTGTTATGTTGAGCCACCACACATGATGAGGTGGAGGTGTCGGGGATTAGGATCCATGATGGCATATGAAGAGAGTGTAACACATGGCGATACACATGGTGGACGAGCCACTGGAGAGACACCAAGCGGCGATACGCCTTCAAGCGATGAAGACACTATATAGTGTAGGAGATATGTCCATAGTGTACGAGATAGGGAACAGGAAAAATATAAGAAAATCTACGAAATAAATAAGAAGTATATGTGGTCCACAACACCCACCACAATAAAATAAGAAGAATAGGTGGTCCCAAAAATTGAAATAAAGTAAAATAAAATAACCTACAAAGTAAATAAAAAATATAACCTATACATGGTAGAGAAAACACGTCTTATTTATCCTTCATATTTTTTAGAGAAGGCAACAAGTTTAACGTATACAATATATTATATTGTCAACTGAGCAAAAATCCTATACGAGATCTTTCACATCAATTAGAGAAGGCAACAAGTTTAACATATACAATAGTATTATACCTGTCAACTCAACAAAAATCCTATACAAGATCTCTAGAGAAGACAATAGCTTTAAAGTGATCCATGGCTCCACCCTTTATTTTATTGAGGTAAGTGAAATCATATAGTACTCCCTCCGTCTGTTAATATATACCCAGTGGTTCATCTAAATTTGGATGTATCTATACCTAAAAAATATCTTGATACATTCAAATTTAGATAAATTTTTAACATCTAAAAATGGACAGAGGTAGTACAAGATGCAGTAGCTGTAAAGTGATCCATCGCTTCGTCCTTTATTACTCTGTCAGTCTGCCAGACTGACCGCACCCATGTTACCCATCGTCTTGAGTTTTTAACATAATAATTAAATAATTATTCAATATTTAAATTTAGGGGAAGTTGGACTGCACACTCAGTTCTAGATCCATGCGTGGGCGGAGAGAAGTACTTGTCGCAAACGCCACGCCTTCCAGTTCCAGACGGGCCGCCAGAATTCGTCACAACAGCGACTCCATTGCTTATCTCGCCTGCAAGTTTTCCCATCCAGTGTTCAACCATTTCCCTCCCACCCACGTAGCCATGTCCGCTCAACCCACCAGCACCACGCCTCCTCCGCCGTCGTCGGAGCCCACGGCCACCGCCGATATCAAGCCGCCGCCGCCGCCCCTGTTTTCCGCCGCCGATGCCGACGCGCGGCCGAAGAAGCGGAAGCTGGAGGAGGTGGGTTTCCACCAATCGCCCTACTACAAGATCAGAGCAGCCGTCGCCAACCTCCGCGGCCGCTTCCTTCAGGTCCCCAATCCGAACCCTATATCCTCGCCGAGAATTTCTCGGTGCATTCAGGCTTGGTAAAAACAGCAGCATCTTGCATACTCCGGGTGAAATTTGTTGGGATAAGAATTAAAAAAATCTTCACGCAGAGCAGGTGATGTTAGTTGACCAATGCCTCAGGGTAAAATACTGGCCGTAGTGTTGTGCTTGGTAGTTTAGGTGGGGGGAATTCAGATTATTGATTGAATTGAGGATTTCATTGAACGTTTGATGCACCCCTTTTAGCACCGTCCATTTATAAGATGAAAATGCGTGATAATTACAATACGTGCTCCTTTGACAGTAGTGTTGTGCTTGTTATAATGCTATTGTACTGCTTTTAATTAAAGCGGCACACGCCACCCAAGCCAATGATGCACTCCTTTGGCTCATGCTGCTTTTCTAGCTGAATACTTTTTTTCTCTAGTTGAATACTTGAAATGGATATGATGGAGACAATGGCATACTTGTACAGAACAGAGATTAGATTACAGAGAATGTGGTGGCTAGTGGTGACTACATTAGCGGGTACTTTAAGACGCCATTATTCAGTGCAAGTGTGTGCTGCCATGGCTGATGTGCGCCATTGTATTGTAAAACTTAAAAGTTCGACATGCCCTCACCTGTTGTTTACTTGTCAATTGTCGTTTGATGTATCCTGATTAAAATGGAAAGCCGCTCTAAATGGTACCTTTGTTGTGTTGAAGGTTTGCCGAGCTACTGATTTCCGAAAGGATGATGCTGCTCTTGAGATCCTGAAAGGTAAATGTTCAGTTCACATTGGTGTTAGAACTTAGGAAGTTGTGTTGAACTTCCCTGATGTGTTGGCTATGATCTTGCCGAGCTACAGATATTAGGTTTGAATATTGTCTTGAACCATTTCCTCTAGATTCCATCTTTATATAAGCATACTGCTCCCTTCACGTACTAGGATTGCCTCAGTTGTCTGGACAGTGACGGGCTCTTTGCAAGTGTGGATTTAGTCCCCAATACTGAAGATATCTGTAACAATTGCGATTTGACATCTACACATTTATCAGTCTGTTACATTTCTGTAAGATGTAAAAACGGCTGTATGTTACATTTCACAGCCCTGCATTTGACAAACCCCCGTTGTTCTGTACTACCTCCGTTCCATAAAGGAAGGCGTATAAAATTTGTCAAAAGGCAAATCATGTAAAGTTTGACCAAGTTTATATAAAAAACTATAAATAACTATATCAACAAAATATGAAAATATAGTTAATGCTGCATCTAATAAAATTGATTTGACATTGTAGAGGTTGATAGTTTTTTCTAGAAGTTTGGTCAAACTTTACATGGTTTGACTTCTGAAAACACTTACGATGTACATCTGTTTTTACACTGTACATCTTTTTTATGGAACAGATGGGATAATGTGATGCATTGTGTCATGTGTCTGTAGTACCCAAGATCATAATGTATTGTGTCCAGGTTCTTGTACCCATCAGCTGTTATACGAAGTTTGCGTATATTCATACAAGCAGTAGGAATCCATTTTTGCACTTATTTCTGAAAGGCCACTTAAAGTTGTGTTCTGCGTTTTGATGAGAAATGTCTGTTGATCGCCTGGGGCTTAATGCTTATATATTTGAAGAGTACTTTAAATGCATGAGTTCTTGCTCATGCACATGCTTGCATCTGTTGAGGATAATTAATAAGGCTAACTAGTCTGCCCCTGCTCATTCACCCTGTGTTGCAGAGATAAAGGTTGTCATGGAATTATCCAAGAAAATGCGGCTGGATATATCTGCTGCTGCTGGTGAGCCTATAAAACCATTGGACATACCTGCAGCTAGAGCTGTCCAGAACAAGACTGCAGGAGAAGTGCCATCTGTAGCGAAGAATCAAGTTCCTCAGGCTCAGATAGGCCAGGATGCAATGTTTCTGCACAATACAGGTGGGAAGGTACCACTCAAGCATGCTAGCTCGCCGGCTGCGACAATGGGGATTCAGCGGGAATCCAATGCGAGCGAGATAGCAAACCGTACCAATCAGTTGGGCGACGGTGTGAAAGGTTCTTATGTCATCGGCGGATCTCCCATGGGCTGGAATTTCCGTATGTGGCCTGGTGGCAAAGCGGTCTACTATGGCTTGAGCAAAGTAGAGTGGTTGGCACTACAAGCTGCAAAGTGAAACCTCACTCTCACCCAAAAATCTAACAAGTACTTCGCCATTAGATCTTCCCTTCTTCAGAGATAACCTAGTTGTTTGTTAGTGGCCTGATGTGGTATAGTAACTAGATAGTAGTGCTTGAGACGAGACTCTTGGCGCCAGAACATGGTGAGACATAGCAGTCTCACCAGTAAGTATCATTTTGGAACTTTTCGTTGAATCTGCAGGGCAGTCAGTACTTGGTATATATACAATGGTCTGTTTGCAGTTCCGGAATGGGTACGAAGAGGAAGTAGATTAAGTACATATCAGGACGGATATATGTTCCTGTTTCAAACACATCTGAATTAGTATGACGGCACGTTCGTGTGAATTTTCGGTGGCATTATAGGGGTTTGGATCCGAATGTCCTTGCAAAGGGGGAGTAACATCTAAAGGGAAGCACATGACCGCATTTCGAGCGGCAGTCGGTTTGTTTGGGTCGCGCCGTTAGACCGTGCAGACTCGAACGGACAGCGTCGGCCCGTTGGTGTCGGCATGTTGGGGATGCCCTAAGAGGGGTTGGACCAGCGCTGATGGATGCTGCTCTGAATGTGCAGAGAATTACAAAGGCAGACTGATGAAGATCAATTTCACCTACCTGACTGGGTGTAAGAAGAGAGTAGTGGGATGGATGGCACACGGTGTCCAATTAGTCGCCGGGCGGCTTTAGCAGAACATGAGTCGTGGTCGGTTAAATAGGTCGAGCTGTTTGAGTCGTTTGCGGCTGGAAATTGGATTGACAGTCAACCTCTCGCAGCGTCTCTAGAGCTGGACCTCGCTCCGGACTCCTGTCCGGTCCTTGCTCAACCTGACGCCGGCGGGTCCTAGTCGAACTATTACAAGTAGCGGCGCCTACGAAATAAAACGCTGCAGACAAACATCCTGATTAGATTAGATAAACCCTTCCGAGATTGGCCCGATCTCGTCGACGATCCTGCCTCTTCTTCCTGCAACGGCAACATGTCAGAAATCGAGGAGGAGAGCAACAAGTTCCCGCCGGGATTCCGGTTCACGCCGACGGACGATGAGCTGATCGAGTACTACCTCCTCCCCCGGCTGCAGGGCAGGCCGCACGTGCCCACCGACGCCATCATCGAGGACTACGTCTACCGCTACCATCCGGACCAACTGCTTCTCAACGGTGCGTACTACCTGCACAGCACACGCGTCAACGAGTGCATATCAAAAGTTCAAAATAGCGCGCTAATGTCGGTGATGTCAATATTTTCTAGCCGTTAAGAAAGCTATATAGCGAAACCAAATCTATTTAGCATTTTTTAAATACTTCATCCGATTTTTCTTAATTGACCTTAATCCAGTACAACTTATATTAAATTCTTGTCAATTAAAAGGGTTCGGAGTGAGTAAGAAAACTCTCGAAAAATCAGGTATCAATGACGTCTACTAACAACCATGATGATGATCCCAGTGATAAAAAAATAGTGCATAAGCTCAAACTTACACACAAAGGTTCAATTTTCAAACTTATATCTAAAAATATTTGATCCTCGCGAAGAAATAGCGCTATTTTCTTGTCTAAGTTAATGTTTTAGTGTAATTTAGCGAGCTATTAGTGAGAGTTTCTATTTGACGGTACATGTGCATAGCATTAGTGTGAGTGTTTTAGAATCTAGATACACTGTAGTGTGGCGTTTCGGAGACCAAACTACATGTAGTTTTTTTATTTTTCAAAGACTCAAAATTTGTATTTGAAATAATAAAATTCAAGAGGTAGCCAATGATGTATGCTAATGGTGTAAGCCACAAGAAATTGACAAAATCTGACAAATTTAATAGTCTTGACAAATTGACCTAGCTCTTTAGTAGTAAACGTTATTGGTTACCGCTAAAAATTTAATTCTGATTACATTCATCGATCGCAGGAGAGTACAAGAACAGGGACCATGGCGGCTGCTGGTACTTCCTGTCTTCCAGGCTTCGCAAGTACGAGAACGGCGACAGGCCGTCCCGGTGCACGGAGGACGGCCGCGGGCGGTGGAAGACGTCGACGGGCACCAACTCGGGGGTCACCCGCGGCAAAATCAAGTACTCCTACTCCACCCTCAACTACTTCGAAGGAACCAACTACAAGGAGGAGGACAAGGGCGAGTGGCTGATGCGCGAAATCACCATCCCGGAGTACGAAAACAAGCTCGACGGCAGCTCTAAAAGAAGGAAGACGGTGAGTTCCTTCCAGCAACTCTTCCTTGCAGTTTCTCGCACTTGTAATGCGGCTAATCGATGGCTGGCCTGACCAATGCTGAGAGTGGCTGCAGCTGGACGAATTCGTCGTGTGCAAGATTTACCTGACGAAAGAGGGAAGGAAGAACAAAAACAAGGCCGCCGACGATGACGACGAAGACGAGGCCGGTCCCAGCGGCACGAGCGAAGAAACCTGTCCAGCAGCCGCGTCGCAGCCATTGCCGGAGGAGACGGGCCACCAAAAGGAGGCGAAACCGAAAATCTCGAAGCGACGGAAGCGCGAGAGGACCGTCCAGGTCGCTACGCCGAAGCAGGCTCTGCCGGCGCCGCCACCGGGCCGATGCCTCGGACCACAAGCTGGGGGTCAAAGCCAGACACTGTCGATATGCGGAGGCGGCATGCAAGCGCGTCCTGGAGCTACAGGCTACCACCACCACCACGGTGGAACCGGGCGGCAGATGGTGTACAGCACACATGCATCGTTGCCGCCGCGGCCGCCGGTGGCATTTACCGGCCACCAGGCGCCCGCGTACTGGGCTGCACCCGTTGCTTCCCCTGGCTGTTTTGGTCCGACACCGATGGGACGCCAATTGGGCCCGGCTGGCCAATCGTTCACACCACCGCGGCCGGTGACCCTCCCGAGCTATACGGCGATGCAGACGCAGCCGGAGACGGAAGAGATGCGCGAGAGGAGGGTGTATCAGCAACATGTTAACGAACTGGCGATGCATCATCGCAGGATGATGCAGCAGCACCACCAACAACAGAATGGCAATACGGCTTACCCGGCGTTCATGCAGCAGCAGCAGCATCAGCACCAACAACAAACACAAAATGGAAATGCGGCTCACCCGGCGCAGCAACAGTGGCCGATGCCCTTCATGCAGCAGCAGCAGCAGACACAAAATGGAAATGTGGCTCACCCGGCGCAGCAACAGCGGCCGATGCCCTCCATGCAGCAGCAGCAGCCACCGTACTTTGGCCCTGGCTTCAACCGTCAGCATGTGAGGCCCATGGCCCCTCAGTTTCTGCCTCACAACTATCATCAACGTGTCGAAGCTGGACAGCAGGTCCAGTGCAGTTCCGCCGTCGCAGACTTTGGCGCGACAACGACGACGACGGCCGAGACGGAGGTGGGGAGTGTTGTTGGAGCCACAAAGGAGGGGACACACGTCGTCAAGAACGATGAGGAAACCTAACAAGGTGCTGCCGCACGGAAGAACAGACCCGGCTGATGCTGATGACACTAGCTAGAAAAAAATTGATTGTTGCAGGAAAAATAATTTGCAACCGAATGACTAGTTTTTTTAAAACAAATGTTTAACTAAGATAAATTAACTTGCCTAAACATCTTATAGCATTAGTATTTTAGATGCAAAACATCTTATATTTAGGATCGAATGAATTACAGTTTGCAGTTGCCACTCGTCAATAATGTACACCCTTTTTGTTTCCAGAAAGGATGGAGAAATGAGACTCTGACGTTCTACCGTGCATATTGTTATCATTGGATCTGTACTGTTACTTGCCTCACGATTAGTGCTGCAAAAAATCATTATGGTTTTATCATGTTTTGGACATTGCATACGAATTAAAACTGGACAAAACACAAGCGTGCACTCCAGAAAAATAACTCTCTTTGCAGTTGTATCTTACTTCCCCGCTTACACGTTCCACCTCGCAAAATGCAGGGCATCGTTTTTGTTTCTATAACATGGTTGGATGACAAGTCTGCTTACACGTCCCACCTCGCAAAATCACCATAGAGCGGTTTGGCAGACATGTGGAAACAAAATTGCTAAGTTGAAAGATGATGATGATGATGTTCAAACAGTCCCCACGAACGTTACTTCAAATCCCTCTACACTACGGATCCATCTCTTAATTGTGCGGAGGTTATCAATACCACTCTGGAACAGATTTCTTCTGAGATCTGTGTATCGAGTTTATACAGAAGGAAATATCAGATGCGTTGTTTCAAATAGGACCAATCAAGGCACCCGGGCCTGATGGTTTTTCTGCTCGTTTTTATGAGAGGAATTGGGAGGTCATGCGTGAAGAGATCATTAATGTTGTGAAACCTTTCTTCAATACTGGACACATGCCTGATGGGTGTCAATGATACTTCAGTTGTCTTGATTCCTAAAATTGATAATCCGATGGAAGATTTTCGACCCATTGGCTTATGCAATGTTCTATAAAGGTAGTCACTAAACGTTTAATAAACATATCGCGTCCTGTTTGGGGGGACATAATTTCGGAGAATCAAAGTGCATTTGTCCCCAGACGTATGATCACAGACAATGCTCTTCTAGCCTTTTAGTGCATGCATTTCTCGAACATGGTACTACAATGAATTATCCTTATTGTGCTTATAAGCCTTATTTATCTAAAGCCCATGATAGATTCGATTGGAATTTTCTGGATATGAGTATATGAGGATTCATAAAATGGAGTTCTCTCACCGGTGGGTACAATGGATTATGGCGTGTGTTACCAGGGTGAAATATTCTGCCAAATTTAATGGAACTTTATCAAAGCTTTTATCCATCACGAGGTCTCATGCAAGGAGATCTTTATCTCCCTTTCTATTCCTTTTTGCGGCTGATGGTTTGTCTACACTTTTGAAACGAGATCGAAGTGGATCTTGCGAGAATTACTCGTATCAAGGTGTGTCAGAGAGCTCCTCATATCTCCCACTTATTGTTTGTGGATGATACCCTTTTCGTTTTTTAGGCGTGTGATGGCGAGGCTCAGCGTATTAAGCATAATCTTGAAACTTCTGTTCTATGCACCGGCGAGGTTATCAATTCCTCTAAGTACTCTATCCTATTCATCAACATGAGGGTATTCACTACTTCACAAGTGGAGCAGCAACGTTTTGAGGTTAAATATCTGGGTTTACCAATGCGGGATGGTCGTATAAACAAAGGTAAATTGGCGAATTACAATCAAGGCTTGGCAAGTTGTTAATGGAGTGGGGGGGGGGGTAGTTTATTGGCTCAAAGTTCACACGAGATTTTAACCAAAGCAATTCCACAAGCTATCCCAACATATGCCATCGGGTTTTTTAAACTCCCATCGTTTCTTTGGGAGGAACTTACAAAACGGGTGCATGATTACTGGTTGGGGGGGGGGGGGGCTAAACAAAGAAAAAGAAAGATGCGTTGGTTTAGCTGGGATAAACTCAAACGATCAAAATCCCAAGGTGGCATGTGTATTTGGGATATGAAGTTACCAAGCTCTCCTTGCTCACCAAGCTTGGAGGTTACTAGCTTTCCCGGATAGCTTATGTGCGTGTCAACACAAAGTACTATCCTAATTGTGAGCTACTTGACACTGTCTTCACAGGCAACCGTCCTCTACTTGCACACCTATTCCATTTGGCCTAGAATTATTGAAGAAAGACATGATATGGAGGATGGGAAATGGTCGGAATATTCATGTGTGGAGGGATAGCAAGATTCCTAGGTACACATATCATAAAACTCTGACTTCTAAACCTAGTAGAAGAATTCAAAGAGTTGTTAATCTTTTGGACCAAACAAGAGCTTGGAAAGAAGATCTAGTTCGCAATAATTTTGATCCGATTGATCCAGATGCTATTTTGTGTATTAGAACTTGTGGACGTCTCGAGGAGGATATTACGGCATGGAACTTGAAACCCTCTGGTATTTTCTCAGTCTATAATGCATGCAACTTGGCATTGGGAAAAACACCGGCCTATTCCAGTTTTTCTGCAACAAGTAGTAGATCTATGGGTGATAATCTAGTTTGTGAGAAGACTTGGAGTGCAGATGTACCTTCAAAAGTTAATTTTTTTTTTTGCTTGGAAGGCTGCAAACAATTCACTTGCTACTAAGGAGAATAAGTTGACTCATGCATGTGTAACATTAGCAACTCAGAAAAGAAGATTTGTCCCATGCTCTTTACAAATGTCCTCATGCGTTTAGCTTAGGGCATCTCCAGCGGCGCGACGCATTTTAGCGTCCGCGCGCGTCCGTTTGCGTCGGTCGAAATGGTCGAAATCGACTGCGCGTCCGTTTGCGTCGGGGGTGGCTCCAGCGGCACGACGCATTTTTTGGCCGAATCATTTTTTTAAAACATGAAACATAATATACATAGTTAAAACATTAAAAAAAAACCCTAAACGCCTACTGCTGCTCCTCGTCGCTGTCGAGCACGATGAGCTCCGGTATTACCCACGGCCAGTAGCCATCCGGGGGAGCGTACGCTGGGCGCGCCGCCGGTGCTGGAGGTGGAGGAGGCTGCGGCTGTGGCGGCGGTGGTGGCGCCCAGGGCTACGGCTGTGGTGCCGCCCAGGGCTGCGGCTGTGGCGGCGGTGGAGGAGGTGCCGCCCAGGGCTGCGGCTGGCGGCGGTGGAGGAGGCGCCACAGAGTCCTGTAGCGCCAGTCGAAACGCTTCATCCTCCGACAGGCCCGGTGGCGTACCGCGGCAGCGGCAGCTGCACAGGCGCGTCGTACTCGGAGACTAGGGCGCCGACCTTCGCCATCTCGTCATCCGTCATGTTCTCCGGGAAGTCGAAGTTGCGGCCCTCCGCCATGGCCTGCTGCCATTCGTGGAAGACGACCGCGACGTAGTCGTCGCTGTCGTCCTTCACCTCCTCCGAAAAATAGGTACGCCAACTGGGCGAGTCGATGGCATACGCCGGATCGGCGTGGAGGTCCGGCGGCAGGTACCGCCTCCGTCGCCGGATCTCCGCGCTCCGATCTGGCTCGCGCGCAGGGACGGGAGGGATGGGCACCCGGCGGCGGCTGAGCCGCCAGCCGCCAGGGAGTTGCACGCCGGACCAGGCGTCGTCGCACAACAACCATTTGCCGTGCATGAGCCTCCCCACCGTGACGGGGAGCGGCACCCTCTTGCTGCCGCTGCCGGAGGCCTCGAAATCGTTCTTCCTCCCCATGGCGCTGCGGTGATGGTCTTGCGAGTGGAAGTGTCGGCGAAGGACGAACGAGGCCGCTGGACTTTTAAGGGCGGCCGCGCGCGGGATACGATGCCATTGAAGGCGGCGCAGAAGCCCAGCCACCGCCCGCCAGTGCGCGCGCAGAACAGGCAGTCGCGCCATTGATGGCGAAGGCTGCGGCGCAGACGCGGAAGCGCTGACCGCCGAAGCGGTGCCCTCGATGCAGACTCGCTGCAAGCGGTCCCGGTGGAGACGCGAGCGGACACTTTCCGCGTCCGCGCAGCGTCCGCAGAGACGCAAACCTGCCGCATGTGTCGTGGTTTGCGTCTCCGCGGACGGCCCGGTCACTTTGTGTCGTGCCGCTGGAGAGGGTGCCAGACGCATTTTCGATCAAAACGGACGCACGTCGCGCCGCTGAAGATGCCCTTAGGAGAGCATGAGAAAGGTGTGGTGTCTACGGTATAGGGTTAAGTCTTATTGAACCCAAAGCTGCGGTTTCAATCAGTCATATTCTGTATGCACATGTACACATGATTGAAACAACGATGCTTGTAGCTTGGGGAGCTTGGCATGCCAGGAACGAAGTACTTTTTTTTAGATAAAGAGAATATATTAATATCGAAAGATACCAATACACCTAGCCTCTACAATAACGCACCACCCTAATGGCACTACGGATGCACACAGCTAAAAAATAGAAAAGAAAACGAAGAAATAAAAGTCTCGCTACAGTGTCTCGGGCCAACAACAGCAATACATCCACCACCAAGACAACACCCGAAATACAGACTCTCCAAAAGCGACGCCTCCAAGAAAGGTGCTCTAACACCGTCGTCGCCCGATCAAAGATCTTAGGTTTTCACCCTAAAGATAGTCCCCGCTCTCAAAACAATGCCTCCAATAAGGTCATTGCCAGGCACAACCAGCTAAGGCCATACCTTGGGTTTTCACCCTGAAAGGTAGGACTCTGGACTTCACCCGTGTTGTCGCCCCCACTTTCATACCGCTGCTATGAAGTCCGGAACACCAAGCAAGTCCCTCAACAGCGCGGAGACTTGAACCTCCCTTAGCTAGTCCTCCTATCCGGCCTTCATGATATTCTCTTCTTCTGACTTTCATCATGGATCCATAGTCACTTGATGTCAACACAGAAAAAGAGCTTCACGCCGCTCCCTCCAAAACCAAACGTTCAAGAATAAAAGCATGAGTGCGCGCGACCGAATACCACCCGATCCAGCAAACTACAGGCAAAAGATGCGATGTACTATTCGCCGGCGAAGCCTTCCGAAACTCAACACTCTGGCTAGATGAAAAGGATCAGCATCCAGTAGGTCTTCATCTTCGCAGAAGAAGAACCCTAGGACCACCACCTTCAAACCCGAAGCAGACGAACAAGCCCCCACGCCGCCATCCGCTGACCAACAATGACGAAGGAGAATTCGGTGGACGGCGGAAGCCGCAATCACACCATCCTCGCCCCGCACATTGCCGCCCCCTTCCTCACGCCGCCAGCGGAAGCCGACGATGGATCTCGGCGGGTCCAAGATCCAACAGCCGCCGCTACCACCATCCATCGCCGGAGGCCGTGGAGGAGGAGCCGCCGCAGCACATCCAGGGACGTCGCCCTAGACGCGGAAAACGCCGAAGCCGGAGGTTGCCGCCCCAGCCACCACCGCCGGTCGCCGCCTCCAACAACCCCCCGGGCACTTTGGCGCTGGGGCCCGCCGCCACCGTGGCCAGCGCCGACGGCAGCGGCGGAGGGAGAGAAATGGAGGGAGGGGCGGCGGAAGGAGGGAGATCGGCCCCCCGGCAGCGCCCTGGGGAGCGCCACGGGAGGGAGATGTGTTTTCTCTTGTGAACTACGTACCTTATGCATGAGAAACAAAGTAATGCATGAAAAACCGCTCCCTCATGGGAGGGATCAAAGAGATTCTTATGCAATTATTTGAATTTTATACGGAACTGTAAAACATCGACTTTCTGAAGAAATGGTGAGAAGAAGACTCAGATGCATGCTTATAACTCGAGCCATGTCACTACTGAAGAGAAGCCTCCAGATTTGGCTTGGTGTTGGCCAAAAGCCACCTCTTGGCTATACCAAACTCTCAATTGATGGTTGTTTCCGTGTTGGCGATGGAGCAGTTGTAGCTGGTATGGACCGTATGGTATTACATTATAACCATGGTAATGCAATATTCACAACACGTTGCTTTCTGGAGCATTGTAGCTGATCGTTGAAGGCTGAAATTTAGGCACGTTTGAAAGGAGTGGTGTTGGCACTTCAACGTTGCCAATTACCAATCATAGTTGAAATAGATTGTTCTCAACTAGTTATTGCTGCTAACGAGAATATAACATATAGATCACTCCTAGTTCATTTAATTCCAGAGCTTAGAATTCTGTCTAGTCATTAGAGAGTTAGTGATGCGGTAAGAGTGGAGTGCTCTCAAATTAGGGTTAGTCATAACCTTGCCAATTTTACAGGAGTTAATCATCAAACTTTATTTTGGTAAGGCTCAGGACCTGATGAAATTCTTCAGATACTTGAGAATGATCGCCTTGTAACCCATATTGAGTAAAAAAGCTCCTTTTAATCTGCAAAAGATACTTATAGTACGGTACTCTATATTTATAGTATGGTACATATCCGAATGTGCATATACTAAGGATGGAGGGATTCACATAGCACTTCTCCTAAAGGACTCTTGCACAAACATAGTTTAATTCAAATGGCAGCTTCCACATATGCTATCATGGCCATGTTGAAGATGTGCATGTCTCTGAATATGTTGTAATTAGATTGACCAACAGTAATAGTGGAACCTGCAAGAAATGAAGCTATAGCATCATTACTGTGTAAAAGATTAGTAACTACATGTCCATTTTTTCATCGACCAAAATCACCAACCGCAATTGATGCAAAAAAGTTAGGATAACAAAGATATGGCATCATTAACAAAATGAAGGGCCCAACCGGGTTCGAACCGGTGACCTATTGATCTGCAGTCAATTGCTCTACCACTGAGCTATGGACCCTTTGTTGACTATTGGCAACCAATAAAATTATTATTAAACCAGCCTGAATCTTTGACAGCCGCCTCTTCTTCCTGTATTCACATATCGGTTCTCAAGCGTTGATTCGTTCTCATGTCCGGCACTTACCGACACGCCATGAGATCGAGCCATGCGTGTCGTTCGATCTCACGCATATTCTTTCGGCGGAGCAAGAACAGAGCACGGTGGGAGTTTTTGTACTCTGAATCGACGCAGACGGCGATGGCATTTTCCCTGCTTGCCGTAGCGAAGCCGGACGCTCGACCGCCGCGGTGTGGCCGGTCCACCGCGATTGAGGTTCCAAGCTCCAAGTGTCGCGTACGCTCGTCTGGCAGAAGCTCCCGATGACCGGGTACACATGACGATATTTTGCTCCTAGAGATCGGCCGGCGTCAGTCGTCACCGATGACGAAGATAGGCGGCGCGCCCCTTCCGGCAGTCCGGCGGGCAGCATGTAGCTAGCCTGCGCAGCTCCTCCATTCCTGTTCTGTGTGTCGCTAACTTTACTTCGTCCTTACGTCACTGCATTCGTGCTGCTACGGCCAATGGTCGGGCGGCTTCTCATAGAGAAGCTGCGACATATTCTATCATATCCATGATCCGGGATCCTGTATTGCGACGCCACCAATGTGAAAAAATTGGCTCTAATGCGTGTTGGCCGCCTTGACTAATTGGACAAAGCTCAGTAGTGCTGCTACTCACTATTTTGTTGGCGGAGAGATCCCTCGTAGTAGATAATAGATTATATATAGCGCCAGTGTCAATCTTCCTTCTACGCTACAAGTCTTTACGAACCCAGAAAATCAATGGCTGTTGACTCGCTGGAATCGGTGGCCTTCGTCGCGGTGCCTTTCCCCGCGCAGGGGCACCTGAACCAGCTGATGCACCTGTCCCTGCTGGTCGCGAAGCGGGGGATCTCGGTGCACTACGCGGCGCCGGCGGCGCACGTCCGGCAGGCGCGGTCGCGCGTGCACGGCTGGGACCCCGACGCGCTCGGCTCCATCAAGTTCCATGACCTCGACGTCTCCACCTACGAGTCCCCGCCCCCCGACCCGACCGCCCCGTCTCCCTTCCCGAACCACCTCATGCCGATGTTCGAGACCTTCACCACCGCCGCGCGCGCCCCTCTCGGAGTCCTCCTGCAGACGCTCTCCGCCACCCACCGGCGAGTGGTCGTCGTCTACGACAAGCTCAACTCCTTTGCCGCCGTCGAGGCGGCGCGGCTCAGCAACGGCGAGGCTTTCGGGCTGCAGTGCGTCGCCATCTCCTACAACATCGGGTGGCTGGACGCCGGCCACAGGCTCATCACCGACCACGGCCTGCAGTTCCTCCCCATCGACGTCTGCATGTCCAAGGAGTTCGTGGAGTACGTGTTCAGGACGGAGAAGGAGCTGCAGGAAGCGGGAGGCGTCGCCTCCGCCGGCCTCGTCATGAACACGTGCCGCGCGCTCGAGGGCGAGTTCATCGACGCCATCGCCGAGTACCCGGAGTTCAAGGACCAGAAGCTCTTCGCGGTCGGGCCGCTGAACCCGCTGCTGGACGCGAGCGCCAGGACGCCGCCAGGGAAGACGCGGCACGAGTGCATGGAGTGGCTCGACAAGCAGCCGCCGGCGTCGGTGCTCTATGTGTCCTTTGGAACCACGTCGTCATTTCGGGTAGAGCAGATTGCGGAGATGGCCGCGGCACTCAAGGGCAGCAAGCAGAGGTTCATCTGGGTATTACGCGACGCCGACCGGGCCGACATATTTGCAGAATCAGGCGGCGAGAGTCCGCACGAAAAGCTGCTGTCCAAGTTCACTGCAGAGACTGAGGGGACGGGGCTGGTGATCACCGGGTGGGCGCCGCAGCTGGAGATCCTGGCGCACGGTGCCACGGCGGCCTTCATGAGCCACTGCGGCTGGAACTCGACCATGGAGAGCTTAAGCCACGGCAAGCCGATCCTCGCCTGGCCAATGCACTCCGACCAGCCGTGGGACGCGGACTTTCTCTGCAAGTACCTCAAGGTCGGCCTCCTCGTGAGGCCATGGGAGAAGCACAGTGAGGTGGTACCAGCGGCCGCCATCCAGGAGGTGATCGAGGAGGCGATGGTCTCGGACAATGGGATGGTGGTGCGGCACCGGGCGAAGGTGCTCGGTGAGGCTGTTCGTGCCTCCGTAGGAGAGGGTGGCTCCTCGAGCAAAGGCCTTGATGACTTTGTTGCTTACATCACAAGGTGATCGCCTTATCGGCGTAGGGCGTACTATCATACTAGTGCAAAAAATCTGACGAACTGAGATTGGAAGAGTTTGAATTGTATTCTTGAAAATTTACATTTCATTTCGAATTATGAAACCAACGATTTCAGCCATACATTACCTCCACGGAAAAATGACTTGCTACCCACGGATAGCAACACACCCCCAATAAAATGACGCATAGAGTGGCACAAATTATAGTGATTTCAAATTTAAGTCCATGTTTCATCAAAGTCAACTCACAGCCCAAAAAGATACATGCAAAAATGCCAACCAAAAAGTGGCGATTAAAAAAATATCAAACAAAATTTCTGAAACCGGTTTGTAGACCAAAAATCCATGTTCGACGAGAAATACAAGGTAAAAGAGTTTCAGTCGGCTTGAATCGAAAGTTGAAGGGGTAGCTAGCCCTAGGTAGTAAATTCCCAAATGCAAAAGAAATAGTTTTAGCTTGTATTTCTCTTAGAACATGGAATTTTGGGGGTGTGTGTGGCTATCATGTGGTTTCTAACTCCACCGAAGAGTTTGTTAGCTACAATGGTGTGTAAGGAATACAAAACAAAAGTAAAATGAAGTAAAGATGGAGTGCAAAGTATTTTTATATTTTGGGATTTAGTTAAAATTGAACATAAAGGAGCATGTAATGTAAATTACAAGGTGTTTCTTATGTACTAAAATGGACCGAGTTCATTGTTTCACTTGACCTCTCAAATAAACATACTGACATGAATACAACTTCAAATAACAAGTTAACGAGGGATACCAAAATAAATCACTAGTACATTATCCATTTTCTCTGATTGGTGCTTAAACCCCTTCTGCAAAGGGCCAGTCACCTATCACCCCGACCTTGTCAGAAATAACTCCAAGTCACTGACATGCACCTAACCCGTCAGAAGAAGAAATGAAGATGAACATCTTGTGTGGTAGCTAGGAGGATTTGGACTCTCTGGGTTTTCATTCTGTCCGAAGTAAGTTCTAGAATTACGGTAGTGAAATAAGTTCCCTCTAGTGCCTTATATAGCCCGTATTTCCGGAGCTACTACCAGTTAGTTAGATTCTATGATTTACATGCATCCTACGAGCGGAGACTCCATAAGAACCTACAGTGAGCAAAATGGGGTTGTTGTAATGGTACATTTTCCCGTATATATGTGTGGTTTCGGTAACTAATGACAATCTTTATTGTAAAGTTCTATATGAAGGAATATTTGATAAGAATTGCTTGAAGATCATGTGTCGTTGGATTCAAGTATGGATTCCATGAAGATAAATATATACCTTGAGCATTGGCATAAAGATCATCGATTTGAAGAGATGAATATGATATAATCAAGACAAAGAAATGAAGATGGACTTCTTCTGTGGAACTCAAATAAACTATGCTCTAGCTTATGTGTTAAGCCATGGATGATCAAGATCTTGAGAGTTTATCTTCAAGAGAAGAATTCAAGATATGAATATATGTCAAAGTCATAATGTCTCATGAGTTGATTCATGGTTGACCAAGACTTGCAATCAGATGGCTAATTATTATGTGCGTCAAGATATTGTGATCGAGCAAGAGAAAATACATGGTTGACCAATAAAAAGAGTTAAGATTGGTTTCAAATTTCTCAACACATGAAGCATAAAGAATGTACCATATGGGATCTTGTGGTATGGTAAGCACTATCAATTATGCTTCATGAACTAACCCATTATATATGTGTATTTGTGTTGTCTATGTGGGTTAATTAGGTATCTTTCCATGCGCAAGCATCAAAAGTAAGATCTCATATAGGCCATGACATGATGACATCAAGTGGTGATCGTCATCAAGGTTGAGAAGGGAAAGTCCGAGATAAGCATCTCGAGAAGACATGTGCTTGAAGCTTGCCGTTCATTGGGTGATAATGGACATGTGAAGATGTGCCTTAACAATTAGAGCATCTCCAGTCGCGTCCCCCAAACCGTCCCCCAAACCGCGCCGGATTGAGCGTTTGGGGGACGTGTTTTGTTCGTGCCGCGTTTGGGGGACGTCGTTCCCCAGCCGCGTCCCCCAAACGCCGCCCCCAAACATTTAAAATACTTTTTTTGATTTTTTTATTTCAATTTTCACAAACTAATACATAATTGGGAACGTGGTTTACAGGAAGACACAATTTGGAACATGGTTTTCCACAAACTAATACATAGTTTGAACCATGGTGGACACAAATATAAAATTTTGCAAAGAAACTAAACCTAACTAGGCCGTGCATCGAAGGTTTCCTGTGTTCGCTGCTAAGAAAGAACACTCGAGGGCACACCCGAGTCACCTAAACCGGAAAATCCAGCGGGAGGATGGTGCCCTTGTTGGTTCTACCGATGAGGCGAACATCCGGAAACCTCCGTGCACGTGTTCGCTGCGAAGAAAGAACACTCGGTCGTCCTCCTCGTCGGTGCTGTCGCCCGGTAGTCCCGGCGGCACCGCGTCTCGTCGAAGACCTTGACGCTCATGTCCCTGTCGCTGAAGTAGGAGAACAGGAGGATGAAGCCGGCTTGGAGGCTGTGGTGCCGCGCGAACTTCTCCCAGCCGATGTTGAGGTACATCTTGCCGCGCGCGTTGTAGATCACGTCGATGATCCACCGGTAGTAGCCGCACGCAGCCTCCCGCAGATGCATCGTGCGCGGGCGATCGTCGCCGGCGACGTAGTCGGCGAAGGAGTCCGGCAGCCTCTGGATGCCGCGCGGGTCGCCCTTGAGGACGAGGACGAACTCGAACCGCACGTCCGGCTCCACGTCCATCTCCGACGATGATGAAGCCGGTGGCGTGGAAGGCGATGGCGAGCGTTCAACTCTGCCGCGGCCACGACCACGACCACGGCCGCGAGGTCGGCCTCCGCCTCTACCGGACATAGCGTCGAGTCTTGTTGAGATGGTGGCGGCTAGGGTTTGGGAGAGAGGCGCTAGGGTTTGTGTGTGAGAGGGACGATGAGAGGCGGCCCTTTTATAGGCCGGAGGGAGGCGGGGGAGCGGTGGCGCGCATTAACGCCGGCACGCAGAGCTAGGCGCGACGGGACGCGTCGCTGCGTCGCTGCGGGAACTGCACCGTCGCTGCGGGAACTGCACCGCCAATAACTTCCGTCGCGAGGTAGGCGACGGTTAGGTTAAAAATTTATTGTGCCGCTGACGAGTCGGCCCCGCCACTCCCCGTCTCGCTTTTCGTTGTGGCCGGCGTCCCCGGTGCGTCCCCTGTGGGACGGGGACGGGCTCGGGGCGCCGGACACCGTATGGGGGCGCGCCGGACAAAAATGGGCTTTGGGGGACGCGGCTGGAACGGGTTTTTTGTCTGGCGCGCCCCAAATCCCTTTGGGGGACGCTTTGGGGGACGCGGCTGGAGATGCTCTTATATCCTCTAGTGGTTTGTGGGGGAGCAAATTATGAGTCTCACGAAGCAACAATGATTAAGTGATGCATTCCATCTTGAATGAATCATGAAACATCATTATGATAATCAAGTGGGATGTGCATGGAAAAGTAAAGATCAATAAATCAAGAATCTGGTAAGACATCAACGCTGCAACAGACGAAATAAAAAATCAGATGATCAATTGGCAATATGATTCTGTAGAAAAGCCATCATAAACATGCATACAAGGTCGACAGCAAATTATCAAGTATATAATTCACATGTATTTGTCAGCACTTGTATATGAACTCAACAATGATCTTAATAGAAGTATAAGAAAATTCTTCCGTTAACAGTGTAAATAAAGTTTAATTTTGTTAGTAGTAGCATTAATCCACACATGGTTTGGATGATAATATCATTCAAATGGAGGCAACACATACATTATACATTGATGACTGCAAGTGCACAAGTTCATGTAGCTAGTCTCGAAATAAGAGTATCAATCCCGCAGACTGCAAGAAGATGACTAATAAGAAGAAAGGGGTTTGCCACGTCTGTGGTGAGCTCGATTATTGGGCACCTAATTGCCTGAATTGCTATGACAAGCGTGAGAATAGCGGCAAGACCGCAAATGTTGTTATTGATGGTGGTACTGAGATGAAGGACGTCAGGTACGATATTTTTTCTACTATCCTTTTAGCATGCAACTCTCCTGATTGGTGGATAGTTATGAGTGCCAACACATGTATGTTCGAATGTTTCCATGTTTTCTTCTTATCAGGTCGCAAGGATTTCCTCCATGCTGATGGGAAATAGTTAACGTGCTTCTGTTTATGGTGTTGCTATGCTAAATCTGAAATTTACTTCGGGAAAGACCATCCAGCTGAAGAATGTGCAGCACGTTCCCTCCATCAATAAGAATCTCGTCAACGGATCGCTTTTATGCCAAGAAGGTTTAAGTTGGTTTTTAATTACAATAAAGTTGTAATTTTTATGTATGGACAATTTGATGAAAAGGATTATGAGCATGGATGCTTATTTCATTATTGTTATGTCAACAACTTATGTACTAAATATGCAGTCGTATGGTGTGTGTCAGCACATATAGTCTTCCACTCTCCTGTGCTCGGGCAGTCACGCCTATAACTCTAACTTTTGTATCCTTGCTCTGATTAAATCAATCTTTATATATCCAAGTCAAGATGACCCTAGCAATTCCTAAAACACATTTCCGTTAGAAATCCGACTTTGTGCAAATAATATATTCCATTTGTAGTTTAGTATAACTTTGCAATATGTTGCTCGACAATCTGACTGTGTGTGATTCCTTCTTCTTACTTGGATAAATCCTCGTACGCCCCGTTTGGATGCATAGAATTAGGCATGGAATCGTCGAATCTGGAATTCGGGATCAGTTTCCAGTGTTTGGGCCGCGCTCTGAATTGGATCATGGAAACGGAACAAAATTCCGAGCCACCCCCACCTCGCGTGCAAAGTGCCCACGCTCGATTCCGAGGTCGCCCCCTCGGAAACGCTTGGAAACTCATCCGCCCGCACATACCTGTTCGTTCTCGACAAAACAGAGCGAGGCTCCCTCCCGTCTTCCTTCCCCGTTGGCCCTCCATGGTCATGGCCTCCCTTCCGTTTCCCTCCCCCCTTCCCCATTCGTCGTCCATGGCCCGGCGAGCAGAGACCCGGCGGCCATGGCCTCCCTCCCGTCTCCGTCCCTTAGCCGTTCGCCCCCATGGCCTCCCTCGTCCCCGCCCCTCCCCTGCCGCCAACTCCGGCCGCCGTCGCGTGCTCCTGCAGCCGGCTGCGCGTGCCCCTGCAACCGCCGCTCCACCAAATTCTACCCTCCCCTGCCATCAAATCCGGCCCGCCCCCACGACCCGCTTGGTGGATGGGATCCCACCGGCCTCGAGGGGAACGGTCGATCCCGGCAACAGCTGGCCGATTTTGGCCACAGCCGGCCGATTCCGGTAGCCATTGCGCGGCGGCGGCTGCCAACGGGAGATTAGAGGAGCCGACGCAGCCGAGAAGATGGGTGGGCTGGAGCACGATCAGAGCCCCTATCCTCTACTCTTCCGCGTCCGTGTAGCCTGAATTGTTTCTCTCACGAGATGGTCTTGCAGATATCCCCATGCCGCCGGCCATGGCAGTGAAGACCAAGGACGCCGAGGAACCAGCGCCGGCAAGTACGATCTGAGTTGGGGACTGACTGGATCTATTCGTTCACCAAAGTTTTTTTTTTTGAAAAATATTGTTTAAAATCAACAAAACATCAAATTCTATAGTTTGTACATCCAAACAGGATTTAGAATTGGTTACAACCTTGGATTCCAACAACAAATTCCAAGCACATCCAAACAACAGAATTCGAATTGGAAGCTAATTCATTTCTATCATAGATTTGGAATTTTAAGTCCAATTCAATTCCATTCTCAATTCTATGCATCCAAACGCAGCGGTAAAGGTAACTCAACTCAGGGAGCAAACTGTGATGACCCGGTCCTCTTCCTCATGGCGTGTCAAAGTATCACCTCCAACCTCTTTATCCTTTTAACCCAACAATACTTATATACAAGTCGCGTGCTCGATGTAACACCGCACAAACATTTTTTGCGAACCATGAGGAGTACTGCATATCTTATATTAGAAGAGGAAAAGCCAAAAGAAATGGCTAGGGTTCATAGAGGCAGGGCCGGTCCTGAGATTTCGAAGGCCCGGGAGAAACTAAAATTTTGGGCCCCTCTTACTACTTTTTTTCGTATGTATGAGATGATGAAAAATAAATACGTTTAAGTATACACAACTTCAATATACATATAAAACAATGTTTACATGATATCTTAAAATTTTCTCCGCTAATTCCTATAAAGCAAAGTCTGTGACGATGGAATCAATATTAAACTCGTCCATTAACTTCTTGTCGATGTATAGAGTTGCCAAATCAGTTAACCCCGCTCCTGCAAATAAGAACAACAACTGCTGGTCAAAATTCAGAACCCGAATTATATGCGAGCATATAGTAGAATTCCAAGAGAACTGCAGCGGCGTTCTTACCTTCTATCTTAATCTAATACGCAGATTGGATGATTGCCTGATTGATGACGGTCCGACTAGGACTGCCAACTGCGACAACCACTAGCCGGCGGACTAGCAGGTAGCACCGTAGTCCGCAGGAGGGCAACAGTCAGCAGATCGTCTCGTGGTCGGTCCATCGCGATCGGCGAGAGCGAGGGCAGGAACCAAGCGGCCTAGGTGATAGCCACGAATCGCGAGAGGGCAAGCAGGGAATCGAGGTGTCGGGCTCGGGCAAATTAGCGATGTTTCACACATCGATAGATGGAATGGATTTCAGGCGCTGACTCAAGTTGTGGCCGGCCAGCCGGATTGAAAACCAAATGAAAAAAAAAGGTCCAACTGTAGACCCAGCCCATCTAAAATCGTAAACCTGCTCTCTTTTTTCTGCAATATATAGTAAGCCTATACAAAAGAAATATGAGCCGCCAATTTTTCTGAGCCCGGGGCGGCCGCCCCGCCAGACCCTCCCCAGGGCCGGCCCTGCATAGAGGGAGGACCTCGGTCCAAAGTTGAAGAAAAACGATCAAGAAAACATGAAAAAGCATAGAAAAACTTCAGCCAACGCTTTTACTCCTCACCCCTATGCAGAAGCAAGAACGAAAAGTTAAGCTCCAGGGTAATGAGAGCCGACCCATACTGACAAACAACCGTTGCTTTGCTTCAGCCTCGATTTGATCGATGCGTATATTAATTGCTTTAAAGTTCTAAAAAACTCTACCATTCCATATAATGCTTCAGTTTGAATAATATAGTTCCTTCCCCGAAAAAAAGATACAATAGCATTCCTTCCTAGCCAGACTGACCATGAGAACACCATTGAATTTGCCTTTGTTAATTTTTTTATAGACTGATGCTCGTTTGTGTCCATAAATTTCGGAGGGGAAGGTCCACGACTGGTCTCACCTGCTACAATTGTGCCCATTAACTGTAGAACATTGTTTCAGATTAGACTAGACACAATAGGAGTATCATAGCTCCTCCATACCGGTATTTAGGGGTAATATTGTTTTGTGCTGGATTTTGGTGGTTACCGATTGGCTAGATTGATTGCTGCTCCTCATGGGTAAATGTGTTCTTTCTCAGATTCATGTGATGGTTAATGATGAAATCCTAAATATCGGGGTCAGACCCACTTTGAATGCACAACGCTCGGTGTTTTTCAACGGAAGATCCCACATGCATTGGTTAGTGTCGTTGCCTACTCGACAATACCCCGAAGGAGGGATCCTCACGGAGGGGGGAAGAAGTGGGGGCCATAAGGTGGAGAGCCATCGGGATGGTGGTACGCGAGTTACCCAGCTTCGGAACACGATGTTCAGAGTTAGGGCCTACTGCTGCTTGTCTGAAATTATCTGGGCGCTTTCGCGTTATTACAATGAGTTGTAGTTGTGCCTTTAGGGCTCCCAGGATCCGGCTTATAAAGGTGTCATGATCTAGGGTCTACACGGAGAGTCCTTGCCGGAATACAAGATGCCTAACTACAGAATATACATTGCCGTGCACGTCAAGGATCCACCTACTTCCTAACTGGTCGTCATGGATCCAAACACTTTATGGGCCTTCTTGGATCCGACTCCTGGCGTATGTCGGTTGGGATCCGGCTTCTGTTCCTGGGCTGGACTTCCTCCATCTTCTATCAATAGCAACTGGGTTGCTCGGTGGGCCATAAGCCACCACCACCATCTGTGGGTCACCCGGCCTTGCCGGATCTAGACCACATCGTTGGCATATCCATGAAGTGTACCCACAACAGTTAGTTTCCATGGAAAGAGGGAAAACATGGAGGAAGAGGAAAATTCAGGGAGTGTTTTTAGGAGTTAATTGAGGCAATTAATACAGAAATCACCCCTATTTTCGGTATTACTCCAAAACCACAATTACCCCTGTGTACCGGTATGGAGGGAGTAGTATCATGTATGCCATGATGACAATAATCTGATGTGGCACATCAATTAATGATGAGAGAGGTGGGAGTGGTATATTATAGGTAAAAAACTTGATGCCAAATACATCATGTATACAAATTTGCATTTAGATTCTACAAAACATTAAATATTACAAAACATTAAATATGATAAAATTATATATGATACTTCCTTATTATACTATGCATTATAGGGGTGATATCTGTAACGGCCGAGAAAAATACCCTATTAGTATTTGTTTGGTCTTCCTCTTTTATGCACACTCATGAAATTTTATCACCTTCCATGTTTTAATAAATAATATCAAGAAAATTATTTTATTTAAACCCCTTCTTCCTTATCTTATTTTCAATAATAATAAAAACCATAATATTATTATTTTGGATATGTTGAAGAACTAATTTCAAATCTGCTTTAGATATTTTCGAACATTCAAAACTTGTTTAAAACCTTTTCTTCTCTTCTCTTTGTTTTATTCTGAAAGTTCAACAAGAAAAATGAAATGAAGCACATGGAGAAGAAACAGGGAAAGAGAGAAAGAAACACTAGTCCATCTTGTTCTAGTTCATGTTTGGCCTCTTCTTCCTCCATTTCACGTGAGCGAGACGCGTGAATGCTCTCTCAGCTCACCCTTAACTACCACCACACTGCTTTCGTCTCCTCTTAATTTAATCCCCAGCCCTAGGCTTCCCCTGGAAACCCTAGCTTCTTCCTTCCCTTGCGCCGCCACATCTCCCCATCGTTTTTCCCTTTTCTCTGTGAGCCGGCCGCATGTATCTCGCCATGGCACTGCCGTTGCAGTACATCCCTCGCCAAGATGAAGACACTGAAAGAACCGCCTCGTCGCCCTCTTCGTCGTGGTGCAAGGAATCGAGCCAGAACTCTGTCAATCGAGCGCACGATGGCCGTTTCCCTTCTCCGGTCATCACGCTCCGACGAGGATTCCCGCGCCATCTAGCCTCCCTCGACCATCCGGCTGCTCCTTGTCTATCCAGTGAAGCCATTTGCACAGAGGCGGGGGAGACTGCAACACAAACAGTAACATTAAAACCAGAAAAATAAAGACCTGCAAATATGCCTCAAAAAAATTCTGTCAAAACATACCGGCGGCCTGGTGGATGACGAAGCTTAACTTGGGGGTGGATCATGATCATATTTCGCACACATGAAAAATTTCATGCCGAAGCAATCAGAGAAATCCTCCACCTTCTTAACCTTAGCAAGACGGCCGCACCAACACCGCTCTGCAGTCACACCCGGGGGCTAACTTATAGCCTTCTCCTTTACCGGCCTAAACTCCGAGTCAGAGCACAACACACTCATGATGGCTAAGGGTGAGCCAACAGAAAAAAGAGAGAGAGAGAGATAGAAGCACTTGTGCAGCAAAGAGTGTTGATCCCTGCTTTTATAGGGAAAAATCCGAGAGCATGGAGGGAGAGCTGTGGCGACAAAAAATGGTGGGAGATGGTGGCGGGAAGGATTGGCGGGAAATGGTGGCGGGAAACATGGCGACGGGAAGGGCTGGAGGGAAACACGGCGGCGGGAAGGGATGGCGGGAGAGGGGTGGCTTAAATGGTGCTGAGAACAAACTCGGGTTCACCAAACCCGATTACAATAAATTGGGTTCCTCTACCCCGATTTTCAAATTTCGGGTTCCTCTACCCCGATTCCTTCTTTTTCTTTTTCCACCGCGGAAACATGATAAGTTGGGCTCTGATACGTGATACGTCTCCGACGTATCGATAATTTATTATGTTCCATGCCACATTATTGATGATATCTACATGTTTTATACACATTATATGTCGTATTTATGCATTTTCCAGCACTAACCTATTAACGAGATGCCGAAGAGCCGATTCGTTGTTTTCTGCTGTTTTTGGTTTCAGAAATCCTACAAAGGAAATATTCTCGGAATTGGACGAAATCAACGCCCAGGGTCCTATTTTTGCACGAAGCTTCAAGAAGACCGAAGGGGGAAGGAAGTGGGGCCACGAGGCGCCGCCACAATAGGGCGGCGCGGCCCAGCCCTTGGCCGCGCGGCCCTGATGTGTGGGGCCCTCGTGTGGCCCCCCGCGTTGCCCTTCCACCTACTTAAAGCCTTCGTCGCGAAACCCCCAGTACCGAGAGCCACGATACGGAAAACCTTACTGAGACGCCGCCGCCGCCAATCCCATCTCGGGGGATTCTGGAGATCGCCTCCGGCACCCTGCCGGAGAGGGGAATCATCTCCCGGAGGACTCTTCACCGCCATGGTCGCCTCCGGAGTGATGAGTGAGTAGTTCACCCCTGGACTATGGGTCCATAGCAGTAGCTAGATGGTTGTCTTCTCCTCATGTGCTTCATTGTCGGATCTTGTGAGCTGCCTAACATGATCAAGATCATCTATCTGTAATTCTATAAGTTGTGTTTGTCGGGATCCGATGGATAGAGAATACTATGTTATGTTGATTATCAATCTATTACCTATGTGTTGTTTATGATCTTGCATGCTCTCCGTTATTAGTAGAGGCTCGGCCAAGTTTTTACTCTTAACTCCAAGAGGGAGTATTTATGCTCGATAGTGGGTTCATGCCTCCATTAAATCTGGGACAGTGACAGAAGTTCTAAGGTCGTGGATGTGCTGTTGCCACTAGGGATAAAACATTGATGCTATGTCCGAGGATGTAGTTATTGATTACATTACGCACCATACTTAATGCAATCGTCTGTTGTTTTGCAACTTAATACTGGAAGGGGTTCGGATGATAACCTGAAGGTGGACTTTTTAGGCATAGATGCATGCTGGATAGCGGTCTATGTACTTTGTCGTAATGCCCAATTAAATCTCACAATACTCATTATATCATGTATGTGCATTGTCATGCTCTCTTTATTTGTCAATTGCCCGACTGTAATTTGTTCACCCAACATGCTATTTATCTTATGGGAGAGACACCTCTAGTGAACTCGTGGACCCCGGTCCATTCTTTACATCTGAAATACAAATCTGTCTGCTATTGTTCGTTACTCGTTCTTTGCAAACAATCATCATCCACACTATACATCTAATCCTTTGTTACAGCAAGCCGGTGAGATTGACAACCTCACTCGTTTCGTTGGGGCAAAGTACTTTGGTTGTGTTGTGCAGGTTCCACGTTGGCGCCGAATCTCCGGTGTTGCGCCGCACTACATCCCGCCGCCATCAACCTTCAACGTGCTTCTTGGCTCCTCCTGGTTCGATAAACCTTGGTTTCTTTCCGAGGGAAAACTTGCCGCCGTACGCATCACACCTTCCTCTTGGGGTTCCCAACGGACGCGTGCTCGTACGCGTATCAAGCATATTTTCCAGGCGCCGTTGCCGGGGAGATCAAGACACGCTGCAAGGGGAGTCTCCACAATCCAATCTCTTTACTTTGTTTTTGTCTTGCTTTACTTCATTTACTACTTTGTTTGCTGCACTTATATCAAAACACAAAAAATTAGTTGCTAGTTTTACTTTATTTACTGTCTTGCACTCTATATCGAAAACATAAAAAAATTAGTTACTTGCATTTGCTTTACTTATTTCAACATGTTTCCTTTTAATTTTACTGTAAAAGATATACCTGTGGGACAAGGGTCTATAATTGGAAGAGATAATATAGAAGAATTTTTCACCCATGTTAGTATGCATGAAGATCTTAAAGATATACCCCTTGCAAAAGCTGTCCCTACTTATGAAGATGCCTCTGTTTGTTTGGTACGCATGATGGAAGCTAGATTTATTAGTCTCAACCCCATGATACAACACATGTTTCTTACACTTTCTGATATGGAGCGGGAAGAGAAGAGAGATTTTGTTCTAAAAGTCTTAATGCGAGAATTTGAAGATATAGCTAAAGAAGTTAGAAAAGTTTTTATTAAGCATAAGAGGCTTGGCTTTTATACCGACTTTAAAAGAACACTTGAAAAAATGGATATGGATAGAATTAAGTATACTAATAATGTTAATGATGGTGGGGAGATTAAGGCACCAATACCATGTAAGCTCCTAGCGATGCATGAAGCTCTAGATGATAATTATGCTTGGCTTGTTCCTGAAAATTTGTTTGATGAGAGTAGCAAGCCCAAGACTAATGAAAAGGGAGCCGCTGAAACTTATGTATCCAACATACTATGCATGGTTGAGAAAACTCCCAACACCCCTGGTTATGATGTTGATGCTTCATCTCTTGATAATACTTGATACACACTTTCTGCGCCTAGCTTTACGGAGACAACCCATGTTTTTACTACAGTACCTTTATTTTATATTTGAGTCTTGGAAGTTGTTTACTACTGTAGCAACCTCTCCTTATCTTAGTTTTGTGCATTGTTGTGCCAAGTAAAGTCGTTGATAGTAAGGTTCATACTAGATTTGGATTACTGCGCAGAAATAGATTTCTTTGCTGTCACGAATCTAAGTCTAATTCTCTGTAGGTAACTCAGAAAATTATGCCAATTTACGTGAGTGATCCTTAGATATGTACGCAACTTTCATTCAATTTGAACATTTTTATTTGAGCAAGTCTGCTGCCTCGATAAAATCCATCTTTACGGACTGTTCTGTTTTGACAGATTCTGCCTTTTATTTCGCATTGCCTCTTTTGCTATGATGGATGAATTTCTTTGTTCCATTAATGTCCAGTAGCTTTATGCAATGTCCAGAAGTGTTAAGAATGATTATGTAACCTCTGAACATGTTAATTTTTATTGTGCACTAACCCTCTAATGAGTTGTTTCGAGTTTGGTGTGGAGGAAGTTTTCAAGGATCAAGAGAGGGAAATGATGCAATATGATCAAGGAGAGTGAAAGCTCTAAGCTTGGGGATACCCCGGTGGTTCACCCCTGCATATTTTAAGAAGACTCAAGCTGTCTAAGCTTGGGGATGCCCAAGGCATCCCCTTCTTCATCGACAACATTATCGGGTTCCTCCCCCGAAACTATATTTTTATTCCATCACATCTTATGTGCTTTGCTTGGAGCGTCGGTTTGTTTTTGTTTTTGTTTTTTTTGAATAAAATGGATCCTAGCATTCATTGTGTGGGAGAGAGACACGCTCCGCTGTTGCATATGGACAAATATGTCCTTAGGCTTTACTCATAGTATTCATGGCGAAGGTTGAATCTTCTTCGTTAAATTATTATATGGTTGGAATTGGGAAATGCTACATATAGTAATTCTAAAATGTCTTGAATAATTTGATACTTGGCAATTGTTGTGCTCATGTTTAAGCTCTTGCATCATCTACTTTGCACCTATTAATGAAGAAACACATAGAGCTTGCTAAATTTGGTTTGCATATTTGGTCTCTCTAAAGTCTAGATAATTTCTAGTATTGAGTTTGAACAACAAGGAAGACGGTGTAGAGTCTTATAATGTTTACAATATGTCTTTTATGTGAGTTTTGCTGCACCGGTTCATCCTTGTGTTTGTTTCAAGTAACCTTGCTAGCCTAAATCTTGTATCGAGAGGGAATACTTCTCATGCATCCAAAATCCTTGAGCCAACCACTATGCCATTTGTGTCCACCATACCTACCTACTACATGGTATTTCTCCGCCATTCCAAAGTAAATTGCTTGAGTGCTACCTTTAAATTTCCATCATTCGCCTTTGCAATATATAGCTCATGGGACAAATAGCCTAAAAACTATTGTGGTATTGAATATGTACTTATGCACTTTATCTCTTATTAAGTTGTTTGTTGCGTGATAACCATGTTCCTGGGGACGCCATCAACTACTCTTTGTTGAATATCATGTGAGTTGCTATGCATGTCCGTCTTGTCTGAAGTAAGGGAGATTTACCACTTTATTGGTTAGAGCATGCATATTGTTAGAGAAGAACATTGGGCCGCTAACTAAAGCCATGAATCATGGTGGAAGTTTCAGTTTTGGACATATATCCTCAATCTCATATGAGAACATTAATTGTTGCTACATACTTATGCATTAAAGAGGAGTCCATTATCTGTTGTCTATGTTATCCCGGTATGGATGTCTAAGTTGAGAATAATCAAAAGCGAGAAATCCAAATGCGAGATTTCTCCTTAGACCTTTGTACAGGCGGCATAGATGTACCCCTTTGTGACACTTGGTTAAAACATGTGTATTGCGATGATCTCGGTAATCCAAGCTAATTAGGACAAGGTGCGGGCACTATTAGTATACTATGCATGAGGCTTGCAACTTGTAAGATATAATTTACATGATACATATGCTTTATTACTACCGTTGACAAAATTGTTTCATGTTTTCAAAACCAAAGCTCTAGCACAAATATAGCAATCGATGCTTCCTCTCGCGAAGGGCCTTTCTTTTACTTTTATGTTGAGTCGGTTCACCTATCTCTCTCCACCTCAAGAAGCAAACACTTGTGTGAACTGTGCATTGATTCCTACATATTTGCATATTGCACTTGTTATATTACTCTATGTTGACAATTATCCATGAGATATACATGTTACAAGTTGAAAGCAACCGCTGAAACTTAATCTTCCTTTGTGTTGCTTCAATACCTTTACTATGAATTTATTGCTTTATGAGTTAACTCTTATGCAAGACTTATTGATGCTTGTCTTGAAGTACTATTCATGAAAAGTCTTTGCTTTATGATTCAGTTGTTTACTCATGTCATTACCATTGTTTTGATCGCTGCATTCATTACATATGCTTACAATAGTATGATCAAGATTATGATGGCATGTCACTCCAGAAATTATCTTTGTTATCGTTTACCTGCTCGGGACGAGCAGAACTAAGCTTGGGGATGCTGATACGTCTCCGACGTATCGATAATTTATTATGTTCCATGCCACATTATTGATGATATCTACATGTTTTATACACATTATATGTCGTATTTATGCATTTTCCGGCACTAACCTATTAACGAGATGCCGAAGAGCCAGCTTGTTGTTTTCTCGCTGTTTTTGGTTTCAGAAATCCTACAAAGGAAATATTCTCGGAATTGGACGAAATCAACGCCCAGGGTCCTATTTTTGCACGAAGCTTCCAGAAGACCGAAGGGGGAAGGAAGTGGGGCCACGAGGCGCCGCCACAACAGGGCGGCGCGGCCCAGCCCTTGGCCGCGCGGCCCTGGTGTGTGGGGCCCTCGTGTGGCCCCCCGCGTTGCCCTTCCGCCTACTTAAAGCCTTCGTCGCGAAACCCCCGCATCGAGAGCCACGATACGGAAAACCCTACCGAGACGCCGCCGCCGCCAATCCCATCTCGGGGATTCTCGGAGATCGCCTCCGGCACCCCGCCGGAGAGGGGAATCATCTCCCGGGGATTCTTCACCGCCATGGTCGCCTCCGGAGTGATGAGTGAGTAGTTCACCCCCGGACTATGGGTCCATAGCAGTAGCTAGATGGTTGTCTTCTCCTCATGTGCTTCATTGTCGGATCTTGTGAGCTGCCTAACATGATCAAGATCATCTATCCGTAATTCTATATGTTGTGTTTGTCGGGATCCGATGGATAGAGAATACTATGTTATGTTGATTATCAATCTATTACCTATGTGTTGTTTATGATCTTGCATGCTCTCCGTTATTAGTAGAGGCTCGGCCAAGTTTTTACTCTTAACTCCAAGAGGGAGTATTTATGCTCGATAGTGGGTTCATGCCTCCATTAAATCTGGGACAGTGACAGAAAGTTCTAAGGTTGTGATGTGCTGTTGCCACTGGGGATAAAACATTGATGCTATGTCCGAGGATGTAGTTATTGATTACATTACGCACCATACTTAATGCAATTGTCTGTTTTTTTGCAACTTAATACTGGAAGGGGTTCGGATGATAACCTGAAGGTGGACTTTTTAGGCATAGATGCATGCTGGATAGCGGTCTATGTACTTTGTCGTAATTCCCAATTAAATCTCACAATACTCATTATATCATGTATGTGCATTGTCATGCTCTCTTTATTTGTCAAATGCCCGACTGTAATTTGTTCACCCAACATGCTATTTATCTTATGGGAGAGACACCTCTAGTGAACTGTGGACCCCGGTCCATTCTTTACATCTGAAATACAAATCTACTGCTATTGTTCTTTACTGTTCTTTGCAAACAATCATCATCCACACTATACATCTAATCCTTTGTTACAACAAGCCGGTGAGATTGACAACCTCACTGTTTCGTTGGGGCAAAGTACTTTGGTTGTGTTGTGCAGGTTCCACGTTGGCGCCGGAATCTCTGGTGTTGCGCCGCACTACATCCCGCCGCCATCAACCTTCAACGTGCTTCTTGGCTCCTCCTGGTTCGATAAACCTTGGTTTCTTTCTGAGGGAAAACTTGCCGCCGTACGCATCACACCTTCCTCTTGGGGTTCCCAACGGACGCGTGCTGTACACGTATCAATACGTCTCAAACGTATCTATAATTTCTTATGTTCCATGCTACTTTTATGATGATACTCACATGTTTTATACACATTATATGTCATTATTATGCATTTTCCGGCACTAACCTATTGACGAGATGCCGAAGAGCCGCTTGTTGTTTTCTCGCTGTTTTTGGTTCAGAAATCCTACAAAGGAAATATTCTCGGAATTGGACGAAATCAACGCCCAGGGTCTTATTTTTCCACGAAGCTTCCAGAAGACCGAAAGGATAACGAAGTGGGGCGACGAGGCGCCGACACAACAGGGCGGCGCGGCCCAGGCCTTGGCCGCGCGGCCCTGGCGTGTGGGGCCCTCGTGACGCCCCTAAACCTACCCTTCCGCCTACTTAAAGCCTCCGTCGCGAATACCCCAGTACCGAGAGTCACGATACGGAAAACCTTACTGAGACGCCGCCGCCGCCAATCCCATCTCGGGGGATTCAGGAGATCGCCTTCGGCACCCTGCCGGAGAGGGGAATCATCTCCCGGAGGGCTCTTCATCGCCATGATCGCCTCCGGATCGATGTGTGAGTAGTTCACCCCTGGCCTATGGGTCCATAGCAGTAGCTAGATGGTTGTCTTCTCCTCATTGTGATATCATGTTAGATCTTGTGAGCTTCCTATCATGATCAAGATCATCTATTTGTAATGTTACATGTTGTGTTTGTTGGGATCCGATGAATATTGAATACTATGTCAAGTTGATTATCAATCTATCATATATGTTGTTTATGTTTTTGCATGCTCTCCTTTGCTAGTAGAGGCTCTGGCCAAGTTGATACTTGTGACTCCAAGAGGGATTATTTATGCTCGATAGTGGGTTCATGCCTCCATTGAATCTGGGACAGTGACAGAAAGTTCTAAGGTTGTGGATGTGATGTTGCCACTAGGGATAAAACATCGATAATTTGTGTAAGGATATTTGTGTTGATTACATTGCGCACCATACTTAATGCAATTGTCTATTGTTGCAACTTAATACTGGAAGGGGTTCGGATGATAACCTGAAGGTGGACGTTTTAGGCATAGATGCATGCTGGATAGCGGTCGATGTACTTTGTCGTAATGCCCTGATTAAATCTAGTACTCATCATGATATATGTATGTGCATTGTTATGCCTTCTTTATTTGTCAATTGCCCAACTGTAATTCGTTCACCCAACATGCTATTTATCTTATGGGAGAGACACCACTAGTGAACTGTGGACCCCGGTCCATTCTTTACATCTGAAATACAATCTACTGCAATTGTTCTTTAATGTTCTTCGCAAACAATCATCTTCCACACAATACGTTTAATCTTTTGTTTACAGCAAGCCGGTGAGATTGACAACCTCACTATTACGTTGGGGCAAAGTACTTTGATTGTGTTGTGCAGGTTCCACGTTGGCGCCGGAATCCCTGGTGTTGCGCCGCACTACACTCCGTCACCAACAACCTTCACGTGTTCCTTGACTCCTACTGGTTCGATAACCTTGGTTTCTTACTGAGGGAAAACTTGTTGTTGTACGCATCACACCTTCCTCTTGGGGTTCCCAACGGACGTGTGTCTCACGCGCCATCAAGCATATTTTCTGGCGCCGTTGCCGGGGAGATCAAGCCACGCTGCAAGGGGAGTTTCCCACATCCAATCTCTTTAGTTTGTTTTTGTCTTGCTTTACTTTACTTTATTTACTGCTTTGTTTGCTCTTATATCAAAAATACAAAAAAATTAGTTGCTAGCTTTACTTTATTTACTGTCTTGTTCTCCATATTAAAAACACAAAAAAAATTAGTTACTTGCATTTACTTTATTTAGTTTGCTTTATTTACTACTGCTAAAATGGTTACTGTTGAGAATACTAAGTTGTGTGATTTCACTAGCGCAAATAATAATGATTTCTTATGCAAACCTATTGCTCCACCTGCTACTACAGCAGAATTCTTTGAAATTAAACCTGTTTTACTAAATCTTGTTATGAGAGAGCAATTTTCTGGTGTTAGTTCTGATGATGCTGCTGCCCATCTTAATAATTTTGTTGAACTATGTGAAATGCAAAAGTATAAGGATGTAGATGGTGACATTATAAAATTGAAATTGTTTCCTTTCTCCTTAAGAGGAAGAGCCAAAGATTGGTTGCTATCTCTACCTAGAAATAGTATTGATTCATGGACTAAATGTAAGGATGCTTTTATTGGTAGATATTATCCTCCCGCTAAAATTATATCTTTGAGAAGTAGCATAATGAATTTTAAGCAATTAGATAATGAACATGTTGCTCAAGCATGGGAGAGAATGAAATATTTGGTGAAGAATTGCCCTACCCATGGACTGACTACTTGGATGATCATCCAAACCTTCTATGCAGGATTGAATTTTTCTTCGCGGAACCTATTGGATTCAGCTGCTGGAGGTACCTTTATGTCCATTACTTTGGGGGCGGCAACAAAGCTTCTTGATGATATGATGATAAATTACTCGAATGGCACACGGAAAGAGCTCCACAAGGTAAGAAGGTAAATTCTGTTGAAGAAACCTCCTCCTTGAGTGATAAGATTGATGCTATTATGTCTATGCTTGCGAATGGTAGATCTAATGTTGATCCTAATAATGTTCCTTTAGCTTCATTGGTTGCCCAAGAAGAACATGTTGATGTGAACTTCATTAAAAGTAATAATTTCAACAACAATGCTTATAGGAATAATTCTGGTAACAACTATATGCCATATCCTTCTGCTAATGGTAATGGTTATGGTAATTCTTATGGTAGATTTGTTTCGCCTAATGAGGAAAAGATGTTAGAAATTGAAAGAGCTACTAAGAGATTTATGTAATCACAATATGAGCAAAATCAATTGTTTACTAAAACTATGAATGAACAATCTGCCTTGTTGAAAAATATAGGAAATCAACTTGAAAATTTAAATACGGAGATTTCTGGTTTGCAAACTAAGCTTTCAAATGCTGAAAACCGAATCTCATACATGTCTCACGTCCACAATCTTATTTAATTAATAAAATGGCTGCTAAACCTGAGGATATTGATAATAAAATTGTTACTACAGCAAATGCCATCCAAGTTCGAATTAATGAGAATATTAGATTGATGGCTGAATTGCATGCTAGGTTGGGAAAGAGAAGAAAACGAAAAACTAGCTAAAGAGAATAATGTAGCTAAAGTTTGGACTATTACCACCACTAGTAATGATAATGGTTCACATGTTGCTACACCTCCTACTATCAATGGTAAAATAATTGGTGTTGGCAATGTTTCTACTCCTAGTGCAAAGCGTGCAAAACTGCCTGAAACTGCTAAATTTTTTCAAAATATTGAGGACAATGATCCCATTGCTGTAGGTCATAATGGTTTAGATTTTGATGATTGTCACATCTCTTAAGTTATAAAGTTCTTACAAAAACTTGCTAAAAGTCCCAATGCTAGTGCAATAAATTTGGCCTTTACAAAACATATTACAAATGCTCTCATAAAAGCTAGAGAAGAGAAACTAAAACTTGAAACTTCTATTCCTAGGAAGTTAGAAGATGGTTGGGAGCCCATCATTAAGATGAGGGTCAATGATTTTGATTGTAATGCTTTATGTGATCTTGGTGCAAGTATTTCTGTTATGCCTAAGAAAATCTATGATATGCTTGACTTGCCACCATTGAAAAATTGTTATTTGGATGTTAATCTTGCTGATAATGCTATAAAGAAACCTTTGGGGAGGATTGATAATGTTCGCATTATGGTTAACAATAACCTTGTCCCCGTTGATTTTATTGTCTTGGATATTGAATGCAATGCATCTTGTCCCATTATATTGGGAAGACCTTTTCTTCGAACTGTTGGTGCCACCATTGATATGAAGGAAGGTAATATTAAATATCAATTTCCTCTCAAGAAAGGTATGGAACACTTCCCTAGAAAGAGAATGAAGTTACCTTATGATTCTATTATTACAACAAATTATGATGTTGATGCTTCGTCTCTTGATAATACTTGATTCACACTTCCTGCGCCTAGCTGAAAGGCATTAAAGAAAAGCGCTTATGGGAGACAACCCATTATTTTACTACAGCACTTTTGTTTTATATTTGAATCTTGGAAGTTGTTACTACTGTAGCAACCTCTCCTTATCTTTATTTTATTGCATTGTTGTGTCAAGTAAAGTCTTTGATAGTAAAGTTAATACTAGATTTGGATTACTGCGCAGAAACAGATTTCTTGCTGTCACGAATTTGGGTAGGATTCTCTGTAGGTAACTCAAGAAAAATCTGCCAATTTACGTGCGTGATCCTTAGATATTTAAGCAACTTTCATTCAATTTGAGCATTTTCATCTGAGTAAGTTAAGTGCCTCTAAAAAATTCGTCTTTACGGACTGTTCTGTTTTGACAGATTCTGCCTTTTATTTCGCATTGCCTGTTTTGCTATGTTTGATGGATTTCTTTGTTCCATTAAATTTCAGTAGCTTTGTGCAATGTCCAGAAGTGTTAAGTATGATTATGTCACCTCTGATTATATGAATATTCAATTATGCACTAACCCTCTAATGAGTTTGTTTTGACTTTGGTGTGGAGGAAGTTTTCAAGGGTCAAGAGAGGAGGATGATACAATATGATCAAGAAGAGTGAAAAGTCTAAGCTTGGGGATGCCCCCGTGGTTCATCCCTGCATATTTTAAGAAGACTCAAGCATCTAAGCTTGGGGATGCCCAAGGCATCCCTTCTTCATCGACAACTTATCAGGTCACCTCTAGTGAAACTATATTTTTATTCCGTCACATCTTATGTGATTTACTTGGAGCGTCTGTTTGTTTTTGTTTTTGTTTTTATTTGAATAAAATCGGATCCTAGCATTCTTTATGTGGGAGAGAGATACGCTCCGTTGTTTCGTATGAACACATGTGTTCTTAGCTTTATTCTTAATGTTCATTGTGAATGTTGAACTACTTCATTCATTGTTATATGGTTGGAAACGGAAAATGCTGCATGTGGTAATTGGTATAATGTCTTGAATAATTTTATACTTGGCAATTTTTGTGCTCATATAGATCATGTTTAAGCTCTTGCATCATGTACTTTGTACCTATTAATGAAAAACTACATAGATCTTGTTAAAATTTGGTTTGCATGATTGGTCTCTAGAGTCTAGATATTTTCTGGTTAAGGTGTTTGAACAACAAGGAGACGATGTAAAGTCTTATAATATTTACAATATGTTCATATGTGAGCTTTGCTGCGCCGTTTTATACTTGAGTTTGCTTCAAACAACTTTGCTAGCCTAGCCTTGTATTGAGAGGAATTCTTCTCGTGCATCCAAATCCTTGAGCCAAAAACTATGCCATTTGTGTCCACCATACCTACCTACCACATGGTTTTTCTCTGCCATTCCAAAGTACATTACTTGAGTGCTACCTTTAAAATTCTATCCTTTGCCTTTGCAATATATAGCTCATGGGAAAAATAGCCTTAAAAACTATTGTGGTGAAGAATATGTACTTATGTATCTTATTTCTTAATAAGTTGCTTGTTGAGCGGTAACCATGTTTCTGGGGACGCCATCAACTTTTACCTTTGTTGAATATCATGTGAGTTGCTATGCATGTTCGTCTTGTCTCGAAGTAAGGGCGATTTTCATGATCAAATGGTTTGAGTATGCATATTGTTAGAGAAGAACATTGGACCGCTAACTAAAGCCATGATCCATGGTGGAAGTTTCAGTTTGGACAATTAATCCTCAATCTCTTATGAGAATTTTATCTGTTGTTGAATGCTTATGCATTAAAGAGGAGTCCATTATCTATTGTCTATGTTGTCCCGGTATGGATGTCTAAGTTGAGAATAATCAAAAGCGAGAAATCCAATGCGAACTTTCTCCTTAGACCTTTGTACATGCGGCATAGAGGTACCCCTTTGTGACACTTGGTTGAAACATATGCTATGTGATGATAATCCGTGTTAATCCAAGCTAATTAGGACAAGGTGCGAGCACTATTGGTATACTATGCATGAGGCTTGCAACTTATAGGATGTCTTATACATAACACATATGATTTATTACTACCGTTGACAAAATTGTTTCTATGTTTTCAAAATGAAAAGCTCTAGCACAAAAATAGTAATCCATGCTTCCCTCTGCGAAAGGCCATTCTTTTACTTTATTGTTGAGTCAGTTACCTACTTCTTTCTATCTCAGAAGCAAACACTTGTGTAAACTGTGTGCATTGATTCCTACATGTTTACCTATTGCACTTGTTATATTACTTTGTGTTGACAATTATCCATGAGATATACATGTTGAAGTTGAAAGCAACCGCTGAAACTTATATCTTCCTTTGTGTTGTTTCAAAGCTTTCTACTAAGAATTTATTGCTTTATGAGTAACTCTTATGCAAGTCTTATTGATGCTTGTCTTGAAAGTACTATTCATGAAAAGTCTTTGCTATATGATTCAGCTGTTTACTCATTGTCTTCACCATTGCTTCGAATCGCTGCATTCATCTCATATGCTTTACAATAGTATTGATCAAGATTATGATAGCATGTCACTTCAGAAATTATCTTTGTTATCGTTTACCTACTCGAGGGCGAGTAGGAACTAAGCTTGGGGATGCTTGATACGTCTCAAACGTATCTATAATTTCTTATGTTCCATGCTAATTTTATGATGATACTCACATGTTTTATACACATTATATGTTATTATTATGCATTTTCCGGCACTAACCTATTGACGAGATGCCGAAGAGCCGATTCGTTGTTTTCGCTGTTTTTGGTTTCAGAAATCCTACAAAGGAAATATTCTCGGAATTGGACGAAATCAACGCCCAGGGTCTTATTTTTCCACGAAGCTTCCAGAAGACCGAAAGGATAACGAAGTGGGGCGACGAGGCGCCGACACAACAGGGCGGCGCGGCCCAGGCCTTGGCCGCGCGGCCCTGGCGTGTGGGGCCCTCGTGACGCCCCTAAACCTACCCTTCCGCCTACTTAAAGCCTTCGTCGCGAATACCCCAGTACCGAGAGCCACGATACGGAAAACCTTACGGAGACGCCGCCGCCGCCAATCCCATCTCGGGGGATTCAGGAAATCGCCTCCGGCACCCTGCCGGAGAGGGGAATCATCTCCCGGAGGGCTCTTCATCGCCATGATCGCCTCCGGATCGATGTGTGAGTAGTTCACCCCTGGACTATGGGTCCATAGCAGTAGCTAGATGGTTGTCTTCTCCTCATTGTGCTATCATGTTAGATCTTGTGAGCTGCCTATCATGATCAAGATCATCTATTTGTAATGCTACATGTTGTGTTTGTTGGGATCCGATGAATATTGAATACTATGTCAAGTTGATTATCAATCTATCATATATGTTGTTTATGTTCTTGCATGCTCTCCGTTGCTAGTAGAGGCTCGGCCAAGTTGATACTTGTGACTCCAAGAGGGAGTATTTATGCTCGATAGTGGGTTCATGCCTCCATTGAATCTGGGACGATGACGGAAAGTTCTAAGGTTGTGGATGTGTTGTTGCCACTAGGGATAAAACATCGATGCTTTGTCTAAGGATATTTGTGTTGATTACATTACGCACCATACTTAATGCAATTGTCTGTTGTTGCAACTTAATACTGAAAGGGGTTCGGATGATAACCTGAAGGTGGACTTTTTAGGCATAGATGCATGCTGGATAGCGGCCTATGTACTTTGTCGTAATTCCCTGATTAAATCTTATAGTACTCATCATGATATATGTATGTGCATTGTTATGCCTTCTTTATTTATCAATTGCCCAATTGTAATTCGTTCAGCCAACATGCTATTTATCTTATGGGAGAGACACCACTAGTGAACTGTGGACCCCGGTCCATTCTTTACATCTGAAATACAATCTACTGCAATTGTTCTTTACTGTTCTTCGCAAACAATCATCTTCCACACAATACGTTTAATCCTTTGTTTACACAGCAAGCCGGTGAGATTGACAACCTCACCGTTACGTTGGGGCAAAGTACTTTGATTATGTTGTGCAGGTTCCACGTTGGCGCCGGAATCCCTGGTGTTGCGCCGCACTACACTCCGTCACCAACAACCTTCACGTGTTCCTTGACTCCTACTGGTTCGATAACCTTGGTTTCTTACTGAGGGAAAATCTGCTGCTGTACGCATCACACCTTCCTCTTGGGGTTCCCAACTTACGTGTGTCTCACACGCCATCAGGCTCCTCTACCCGATTTTGAATTTTCGGGTTCCACTACCCCGAGTTTTATAATTCGGGTTTCCCGAAACCGACAGTGTATTATTTCCGGAAAAACTCAAAATCGAGTATTATTTCTGAACTAAGCAAAATAAGTGTATTATTTTAAAAAAAAAAATCGCCAGCCTATGCATCAATATGATGCACACGGCTTTATTTATTAAAGTGTTTCAGATGTCAAGAGATTCAACACCTTTCATCAAGGATCAAAGAGGATCGATACATGTACCAACCATCGAAAAATGGAAAACAACATAAGATTATCCATTATGTAGCCTACTAGTGTGTTGCCGCTATGACTTTTGTTTCTTTCCAAATCTCTATCACTTGCAGGAATGAATTGATTGTCAGTGTTGTTGATGCTTGATTAGATCTGTTCAGCTACGTCGTCGCGTATGGTTGAGGCTTGATTAGTTCTCATCTGCAACACGTAGCGACCCAGCACGGAAGACAATTCTGCTATGTTCGCTATCCATAGCCAGACAGAGAAAACGGGTGGGCAGAAGACGGCAAACGTTGTCATGCTGCAGCTTATGAAAGAATACTGAATACACATATGATACAGCAGATATTCTTCAGTCGCTGGGGCAGAAATAGATCACAGGGAGATTCTGGTTTTGTGATCTGATGCGGACGGCGGTGGCGTTTTCCTGTTGGCGCGGCAACGCCGGCACCTCGATGCGCGGCCGTCCATGCATGTAGATGGTCCACATTCGGCCTCGTCTGTGTGAAGCGCCGTATAATTGGAAGGTCCAGTGTGTGCTCCAAACTCTAAAATTTGTACGTTCATTGGACTTCTTTTGGAAGAAACCATTGGCTAATTCATCACGTCGAGGCTACCGAAGTGACGATGCCCCCACTCATCCCTCTTCGAGTGTTCGAGTTTCAGTTGCGCTCTTGTTCAGTTGCCCTGATATACCTTCTCGTCAGCTAAAGCGACGGTGTAGCATTGTGCTTCCGATACATGACATGCGTCAGGTTATACAATGTGACGCGCGCGGGGGGGGGGGGGGGGGGAGGGGTAGCATGTCGATGTTCAGAGAGGAGAATATAATGGTTACAAACACAAGGCGACCGGCCAAAAGCTAGAAAACAAGCTGAGAGGGCGGAGGAAACATCAGATTCTTCTTTCTTGTGGATGAAGTTACTACGTCACCGTTTTCGTTTTGGGCTTGCACTCTCGCGCTACAATAGATCGGCCGGTCGTCTGTCGTCACTGGTGACGAAGGCGGCACGTCCCTCTGCCGCTGAGTGATCCAGGCCTGCCCAGTGTCGTCGGCCACGAGCTTTATAGCAAGCAAATACAAACCGGCAGGGTTGCGGGAAGTCTTTGCTCTACCATGCTGATCCAATCCTCTCATCAGTGATTTGGTTGTTCAGCGTCACCACAATCGACTCATGCCGCTTCAACCGAGGATCGGCGTCTCCATTGGGTGATGTTGACATCATGAGTACTAGTAAGAAGAAGGAACAACACACTTGGAGTATCTTCGATTCTAATATCATAGTTTAATTGCGACGTCACCAATGGATTGCTCTGCATACTGAGCTAAATTACTCAACTCATTGCCTGGTGGTTGCAGAGAATTTTGGTCTATCTATATATTGCGACTCTGACCTCCTCTCAATCTGTGCAACACAAGAAAAGTTCAGAAGCACAGTACACAGCCAGAAATTCAATGGCGCTCGACTCGATCGAGTCTGTGGCCTTGGTCGCGGTGCCCTTCCCCGCGCAGGGCCACCTGAACCAGCTCCTGCACCTCTCCCTGCTGGTCGCGTCGCGGGGACTCTCTGTGCACTACGCCGCGCCCGCGGCGCACGTCCGGCAGGCGCAATCGCGCGTTCACGGCTGGGACCCCGGCGCCCTCGCCTCCATCCAGTTCCACAACCTCGACGTCTCCACCTACGAGTCCCCGGCCCCCGACCCGACCGCCGCGTCCCCCTTCCCCAGCCACCTTATGCCCATGTGGGAGACCTTCACCGCCGCCGCTCGCGCCCCTCTCGCCGTCCTTCTCGAGCGCCTGTCAGCTACCTACCGTCGCGTTGTCGTCGTGTACGACAACCTGAACGCCTTCGCCGCCGTCGAGGCGTCGCGGCTGAGCAACGGCGAGGCCTTCGGGCTGCAGTGCGTGGCCATCTCGTACAGCATGGCGTGGCTGGACAAGGAGCATAGGCTCCTGCGCGACCACGACCTCCAGTTCCTCCCCATCGACGCGTGCACGACCAAGGAGTTCTTGGAGTTCGTCTTCCGGGCAGCGGGGGAGATGCAGAACAGGGGAAGCCTCCCCTCGTCCGGCCTGGTCATGAACACCTGCCGCGCGCTTGAGGGCGAGTTCATCGATGTCATCGCCGAGCACCCGCAGTTCAAGGAGCGGAAGCTCTTCGCGGTCGGGCCGCTGAACCCGCTGCTGGACGCGAGCGCCCGGGCGCCGGGGAAGACGCTGCACGAGTGCATGGACTGGCTCGACGCGCAGCCAGAGGAATCGGTGCTCTACGTGTCCTTCGGGACGACGACGTCATTCCGGGTTGAGCAGATTGCGGAGATGGCCGCGGCGATCAAGGGCAGCAAACAGAGGTTCATCTGGGTACTGCGCGACGCCGACCGGGCCGACATATTCGCAGAGTCGGGCGGCGAGAGTCCCTACGAGAAGCTACTGTCCGAGTTCACTAGAGAAACCAAGGGGACGGGACTGGTGATCACCGGGTGGGCGCCGCAGCTGGAGATCCTGGCGCACGGCGCCACGGCGGCGTTCATGAGCCACTGCGGCTGGAACTCCACCATGGAAAGCTTAAGCCACGGCAAGCCGATCCTCGCTTGGCCAATGCACTCCGATCAGCCGTGGGACGCGGAGCTTCTCTGCAAGTACCTCAAGGTCGGCCTCCTCGTGAGGCCATGGGAGAAGCACAGTGAGGTGGTACCATCAGCGGCCATCCAGGAGGTGATCGAGGAGGCGATGGTCTCGGACAATGGGATGGTGGTGCGGCACCGGGCGAAGGTGCTCGGTGAGGCTGTTCGTGCCTCCGTAGCAGAGGGCGGCTCCTCTAGCAAAGGCCTTGATGACTTTGTTGCTTACATCACAAGGTGATCGCCGGTACGTACCGGCGTACGGGAGTGACTCCATACTGGGTGGTGCTATGATTCTCCGATGCGGCTTCATCAGATGAGTTTGAATTTAGATTTTTTGTATGAAAAAATCCGGATTTTAATGTAAATGGCATAGAGTTGATCAACGTTCATTTTTAAACAAATTTCACAACGCTATAATGCGGGAAACCACAAATTCCACAACATTGTCTTTCTAAATTTTATTGAGCCAACATTAGGATTTTAATCCCGAGATAAGAACAAATCAAAAGCCGTGGGATTGTCAAGTTTCCTTTTTATGCCGGTCCCTTCTTCCCGCCTGGTCCGGCTGGTCCTCCCTGACCTGTAGTATAAAGATAAAAAACTGGAAAAGATGTGACATTGCTGAGTCGGATTCCTCTTCACCCTGTGGGGCAGTTTTTTGTGGTTATACCAGTACCTCGGTCGAAGGCCGTGTTGCGCTGCTCATTGGACGGGGCGGGAACGCGTTGTCGCAAAAAATCACTGCTTTCCCCACACGCATGTACACAGGCTGCATGTTACAGCCACTAGTGGGGCGCCTCCTCACCGGTGCTGTGCGGCCCAAGGGCGGTAATTCTCTCTCAAGTTCCATTCCTACTTCCATTTACGATGCAACCTCTGTTTCTTCACATTGGACAATGCACGTTAGGTGTTTGAAGAATTGCTCACATGCCAACGCTCCATGCAAGCATTTTCGTTTGGAACAATTTATAATTTTGTTTATGTTGAATCAAGGGTTTTCAGATGAGAAGCAAAATTGATGGTCATTTGTTATTCGTATGTTGTTTAAGGTGACTATCTGTGCAGAAATAGGGAGAGCTCTATTCTTGACTGATAGTGATGCAAAACAATGAAATTATTTGCTATATATAGATTATCACCGTTTGCATTTATTTTCTGAATTCTCATTAATCATTACAACTCTGCAGGTGTTAGAGTTTGGCTTGCTTATTCTGGTCAGAGCATGTGTAGGTGGAGCAAATGGAACAAGTAGTGGGGAAACAACATCAAACAGTGGGCATCGGCAAGAGAAATTGTTTTTTATGATTGCCAATTATTTTTACTGTAATTGTGAATTGTTAGCTTTCAGGGTATATACTAAAAAAATCAATATGTGGAGTGACACTTAGAGAGTTCCACCATATTAGTAGAAAGAAAAAAACTATTTAGAGAACTGTACAAGTGGACAAACTATTTAGAGTCGATGCCCATGATATGTTGGAATTCTCTAGATTGTCAGGCAAAATTGGAGTCGCAAGATATATTTAGTACTAAAGGAGAAAACGTAACTACCATCAAAGATAATAGGTGTCAACATAGATGGTTCGTCGGAGTGTTTGAGTACGTTTCTCCCAGTGCAACGCACATGCACTTTTGCTAATAAAGATAAAAAACTGGAAAAGATGTGGCATTGCTGAATCGGATTCCTCTTCACCCTGTGGGGCAGTTTTTTGTGGTTATACCAGTACCTCGGTCGAAGGCCGTGTTGCGCTGCTCATTGGACGGGGCGGGAACGCGTTGTTGCAAAAAAATCACCGCTTTCCCCACACGCACGTACACAGGCTGCACGTTACAGCCACTAGTGGTTGGGGCGCCCCATGGGGCGCCTCCTCACCAGTGCTGTGCGGCCCAATTTGATAACCTTATTCGCTGCACCTAATAGTTCCTTATGGCTATCAGCATGTACCCTTAAACTTTAAACAAAAACTATCATGTTGGCACAAAACTATGGGATGCCTAAGTACATGGGGATGATATAGAAAGATAATCATGAAAAGAGTAAATGGAGCAACACATCTGCTGAACAGCTGATGCATTACATCCATCATAAAGAAAAAAAATTTATTTTGATAGCTATGTAGAAACACTAAATGGTACATGTATCACGAGGGATTTAATAACGTTTGGTGTGAGCGTATTAGAAGTTTCGTAGAGAGGGGTGGTGTGGGGATTAAGGTCAATGATGATGTGGGCCATAACTTCCAAACACGAAAAGGATTGAGGCAGGGGGATCCGTTATCACCTATCCTTTTTAATATTGTTGCCGATATGTTGGCTATTTTGATAGCTAGGGCTAAGGAGGAGGGTCAAGTTGGAAGCCTCATTCCACATCTTGTCGAGGGAGGGGTTTCAGTTTTGCAGTACGCTGATGATACCATTTTGTTTATGGAACACGACTTAGTTAAGGTTGTTAATATGAAACTCATTCTTTGTATTTTTGAGCAATTATCTGGTCTTAAAATTAATTTTTATAAGAGCGAGCTGTTTTGTTTCGGTAAAGCTACGTACTTTGAGCATCAATATAAAACTATCTTTGGGTGTACATCTGGGACTTTACCTCTACGTTACTTAGGGGTTCATATACACTACAGACGACTTCGTAATTCTGAATGGAATCCGATGGAGAACCGTTTTGCCTCAAAATTAGGATGCTGGAAAGGAAAAATGTTGTCCTATGGGGATCGCTTAGTGCTTGTAAATTCTGTTCTTACGAGCCTACCTATGTTTATGCTATCTTTCCTAGAAATTCCTAAAGGGGTACGCAAGAGACTTGATTATTATCGTTCTCGGTTTTTTTGGCAAGAGGAGAATGATAAGAAGAAGTATATATTATCTCGATGGAATATAGTTTGCAGGCCTAAGGATCAGGAAGGTTTGGGAATTGAGGTGCTTGAATTGAAAAACTTATGTCTTTTAAGCAAATGGCTTTTCAAATTGCTGCAGGAGGAAGAGATGTGGCAACAATTACTTCACAATAAATATATCAAAAACAAAATGTTGGCTCAGGTAGAGGCTAAACCCACAGATTCACCTTTTTGGAAGGGGCTTATGCGGGTTAAACCGGAGTTCTTTAAGTGGGGAGGTTCAAAGTCGGTAATGGTCTATCGGTGAGGTTTTGGGAGGATACTTGGCTGGGTAATTGTCCTCTAGCTTTACAATATCCGTCTTTATATAATATTGTCCAACGGAAAAATGAGTTGGTTTCTACGGTATTAGCAAATACACCGCTGAATATTTGGTTTTAGACGAATTTTTAATGATTATAAATACAATTTGTGGTTACACTTATGTCAGAGGCTTATGTATATTCATCTTTCTAATAAGCCGGATACGTTTGTTTGAAACCTAAAAGAATCTGGTATATTTTCTGTTAAATCTATGTACCTTGATCTTATGAATGGCCATACAAGATTTTTACGGAAATACTTATGGAAGATTAAGGTTCCTCTAAAAATTAAGATTTTCATGTGGTTCTTAAGTAATAGAGTATTGGTTACTAAGGATAATTTGGCAAAGAGGAAATGGACTGGATGTCAAAAATGTTGTTTTTGTAATAATGATGAAAGCTGTTGATCATCTATTTCTTCATTGTCCTTTTGCGAAGATTGTTTGGAGAATGATATTTTTTACATATAATATTCCACCTCCTTCCAATATAACTAATATGTTTGGTAATTGGCTAAATGGAGTGAATAAGAAGGATAAAACATATATTCGAATTGGTGTTTCGGCAATTTGTTGGTCGATTTGGACTAGCCGGAATGATATCATCTTTAATAAACAAAAGGGTACAAAAAATTTGCAGGTTATTCTTCGTGCGGCGCATTGGATACAACTATGGGCATATTTGCTCCCGGCGGACCAGCGGGATACCATGGTTTCTGGATGCAACCGGCTCCTGGAGGTCACTCAGGATTGCTATTTCCGGGCTACTGGATGGCGGCACATTAGCAGAATTCTAGATGGATAGTGTTTGCATACTTTCCATTTACAGATGTTTTGTTTTGATATCTTTAGTTCTATTCGGCTACCAGTCTATCTTTATGTGATAAGTACTTGACATCGAAGTTTTATTTAATAAATGGCTGTGTGCATCGATTGATGCAGAGGCCGGGGCTATGCTCCCATATCCAAAAAAAAAAACAGGCTCGATAGGCAGCGACCAGCCTCGGCAGAGGACTGGACAACAACATGACCAAGAGCCATGCAGAAAAGGTAGGATCTGCTTCATCCTTGTGTAGAGCACAAGGTCCTCTCGGGACCAAACATTGCAAGTCATGGACTTGATCTGCTTCTTGCAGTCCTACAAAGTGCAGTAACTATAATGTTAACAGTTGAAGTTCACTGGACGGGTAGCTAAGAACTGTACGAACGGCAAGACAAAAGAAAATCAGCCAAACATTACAAGTGAAGTACGAGATTGACAATGTAAGATCTAACAACTGAACGCGGTTTTTTTTATAAGAAAGTATAGTGGTCGATGAAACATCGTAATGGAAGGAAAAAGGCAGTAGCATGGATAGCAATAGTTCTGATTCACCATAAGCATGTGTAGATATGAAATATGTAGCAAAACTTATGTACAACAGTTCAATAAGCTTCCTATTGGAGGCAGAGCTTTTGCATAACAACTCATAAATCAAGATACGCTAATAAGTTGTCGAGCCATATCATCTCATTGGTAAATGGGGCGCCTCCTCACCATACAGTGGTGGTCCAATCATGGTCTAATCTCCCCTCGTAAAGGTTTTGTACCACCCAATTGTAACCCCAAGCCTGACAGTTTGATGTCCATCAAATCTAGTTTTATGCTAAAATATAATCAGGCCAACATATTTTCTTACCCATATCAAGTATCTAGGAGCCTCTAAATAATACTATTCCCTTTGTTCCAAAAAGTCAATTAATTTGGGATGGATGGAGTACCTAGTATCTAGGAGTGCAGACCTCATATTGTTCTCATATGAGCCTAGCCAGATGTGAGGTAGACGCCAGATGTTCAGAGAAAAAATGTATAAAGTGTAATACAAAAAAAATCCACAATGCTCATGTGCAACTTGACAAGATGTGACCAATATAATGTATGATAAGAAAGTTGGTATCAGACATGTTAAGACTCGTTGATGCATATAACAAAACAAAGATGTAACTTGCCAACTGCACTCCCATTTTGCCTTTTTACTTCCTCTCATGGTCCTCTGCTCCCTCGGAGTGCAAGGATATAGCGCCAGCATTAAAATGGTTTTTTTTGTACATTACAACTGGAAAAAAAAGTGATGGAATGGGAAGCATATTCACTGTCAAATAATTAAGGGACAACTTGATCAATTGTTGATGTCTCCTTTTAAGGTTGAACCTCGAAATGATTGGATAGCTAGCTAGATTTAATAGGAAAAAACTGAAGGTTTTGTGGTAATATTGAAATCCTTTGAGACACTAAACAAACCAATCAATCATGAATACTTCAGATAAGTTGCTGCATTGGCTATCTCATGAAGTAACAGCGCAAGCTTTCATAGTGTATTTGATAGGTGAGTACTGGTAGCTCTTTTTTATTTATGTTTACCATGGAAAAAAGAGCCATAGAATTTATCAATAAGATCACTTTAGTGGTAATGCTAACTGAAAATCTATGTATCCAAGTCCAGAATGTCATAGATCATTTTTTTAGTGTCATACTAACTACCACCCCTGATCCGAAAATTTTCTGCCCAGCTGTTGTACATGAAAGATGCACTGTGAAACGTAACACTGGAAAGAAGAAACCGTACCTGAATCTGAATGTTTAGGATCCCGAAAGCCTTGGCTGAAGTGAAAAAACAAAAATGATATGAAGTGTTAAGGTTACAAGGAGACAAGCCGTCATAATGGAGATTTTTCTTAGCCTAACATACCTAATCTACTTTGAACATATTGTAGCTTATAAAGATGCTAGCAATCATTTTCACTTAAGTGGATAGCAAGGGATAAGATGATTAAAAAATCACAGAGATATGACAAGGCAAAGCAACCAACTATACAAAATCTAAGTAAAACATATCAGTACACATCTTGAGATGCTAGCAGGTGTGTTTCTCTACAAGTGAAACATAAACAGACAGTAACCAGAACAGTGGTACCAAATTGCAAAGCTGTCAAGAGAAAAAGCAAAACCGTGTGTGCAAATGTTAACCAAACCAGATCGGTATATTTAACCTGTTAGTACATAAATTGCTATCTGATGTTAGTGTAGAAAGAAACGGAAATTCAATTCGGCTCTTGGGTGCATATACTCCCTCCACCTAAAAAATATATTTCTAATTGTTAAAAAAATTTAACAAAAAAATTCGCACGTACATCTCAACAATCTATGTGCGTTCGTGCAGTTTCGCGAAAAACCGATATTTTTTGTGATCGGTCTAAAAAAGACAAAATAAGTCTCCCAAAAAGCCTGATTTTCAGCACTAAATTTTGTCTTTTTTACACAGCTCAAACTACAAGTTAATTTTTCATGGAAAGACTTTGGTCGCACTTAGCATGTGAAGATGTACACATGAATTTTTCGTTTGAAATTTTTTAACATTTCAAAATGTATCAAAATCGCAGTTCAAACTAAAGGGAGCATATGCACCCAGGAGCCAAAACATCACTCCCAGAAAGAAACCAGGTATAACTGAAGCCTTGAATTAAATTAATGTAGCAAGATGCTCAGTAGAGGAAGATCAATTGCGTACATGTATATTTTCTCTATACAGCTTTGATAGCTAGATTTAAAAATAATCAAAGAGATAGATATGCTAAATTGTTTCTTTATGGATTTCAGTGGTAAATTGCATTTGAAATCATGTGAACTAAAAATTATTTGAAGTGAATAAGTTTGATTGTAGGCCTGTAAACTTGGGATTATTATACTATGAAATTACCAAAATCGTCCAGGAGGCACATGCCAATATTTTTCGAAACAATTGGAGGGTTTATCAAACTCACAAAAGAAATTTCTAAGCCAAAATCATGGGAAGAATTAGAATAGCCAAGATAAATATAATAACCTACTGAAACCCCGTGCAATATGGAAACTAAATGATCATATCAACAAAACATAACATAAATAGGAACCTCACTAAATGCACATGAACTTCTATTAACATGAGGCTTCGAAGTCTGGGAAACTCCCTATCTTGAATGATCACATCAACAAAACATAACATCTAAAATAGTCAGCTACAGAATAAAGGAAGAACACAAGATCTAGAGCAGAAACTATGGACTACAGTTCCAACTTCTCATCTAGAGCAGAGTACAAAAGCAAAATCCATCAAATAGTTTTGAAGGAAATTAAATTACCAACAATAGGAAAAGAACTAATATTATCCACATATTAGATTGAATAATACTGCACAATTGTAAAGCATAGAATCATATATTGGTATTTCACTATTTCTCAAAAATCAAATGCATTGCAAAATTACCAGCTCGTGATATGAAATAAGAAGGGAGCTCGCCAAGTGTTGTCTCAATACCCCAAAGAACAGCTTCCTACTAAACATGAGGAAGTAAATCAAGACCAGTATCATACATAAATGATCTGGTGCAGGGAACACAGGTGATCCAAATTCAGAACACTTGTTCTCAAGCCATGATGGCACCTATTTAAACTGTACCATATAATATGGAGCAGTCTTTCAAAGCAACCCGACCATATTGGACAATCTTAATAGTGAACAGAACAATATGGGGCCTAACATAAAGAACAAATATATGCAAACCTGAACCTGCATTTCAAATGTTAATACCACCAAATTTCAAAATTTTCATTTTCCATATTCAACACTTGGCATGCATTCATTGCTGCAAGTGTCGGCAACCCATCAGACTATCATCTATAGTACAAGACAACTGCTAATAAGTGAGCATACAAAACTAACTATACATGGTATATCCTTTATCATTGTAAGTTAAGTGAACATAATAATGTTCTAGCAATTTGCATAAATGTTGACCGGCGTTGTCAGCATCACGATAGAAGGATGGATCCCCCTCTGGAGACTCCACCCCCAACCTCCCCCTAGCCCTCCCTCGCTGGCGATCTCCCTGATCTCTGGTGCTTGTTCCGATCCTCTCCACCATTTCTCTCCGGCGTCTCCTCCTCTACACGCTCATGCCTCTTGTTGGGTCTGTCCCTGCCAAATAGAGTCTCCCATCTTGGGCTCCTGGTCGGTGGGATACACCACTCGAATGGATCTTGATCATGGTCGTGTCAAGTCTTATGATGGTGTCCTCCATTACAAGGATATCAAGATGATCTCTCTCCTGGATGCAAGGGGAACCATGGTGGCCGTTCGCCCGATGCAAGATGGCGATCTTGTCAAGACGGGATCCACCCTGGATTTCAAACTTCATCGTGTCAAGATTGGTGCCTATTTAATCTCACCTCCTGAGGTATGTGATCACTCCCCTGAAGAGGATCCCATTGTTGTTTCCCCATCTATGTCTGTTCATGCATCCTTGGCGATGGGCCTGGATTTCTCTTTGGGTGTTGCTTTCAAGTCTGGTGTTAAGCGCAAGTTTGGGTCTACTGTCCATCCTTTGGGCAAGGCAAATCATTTTATCATGGTGGTCTATTTTGGTAGAGCCAAGTTTAAGTTAGATGAATTCTCTGTCAGTCTTGCCCTTGAATCTTGCATTGGGGGTTTAGGCGATGATTTATTTGTCGTGCAACTTGGGGATAGAGTCTTTCGTTTCTCTGTTTCATCCAAGCAAGCGGGTTTCTTGGTTTATGCTCTCAAGTCTGTGAATTGCACTGCTTTCAAATGTTATTTTCATCTGTGGTGTGCTGGTGGACCTTTCTAGCGAAGAGAGTTTGAATTGTGGGAGAAAGAATGCAATGCTGAATGGATCTTGGTCAGTCCAAATAAAGCTCGTACTAATAGGACCTTGAAGGCTCTGAATTTGAGGCCAAGGAAATCTATTTTGAGATCAAAGGATTGCTGATGTGATCCAAGCTGGTTATGACTGTCCACAGATTCGTAAAAGGGTCTCTATTGTTGCTCATATTTCTGCTCTTGACAAGGATGTGCAAATTCAGTTTGGCCAATTTCAAAATCGCATACGTGATGATGCATGCATCGCAGTTTCTGAACCACCACCTATCCTCCCGCCCGAAATTTCTCCTGTTGTTACTGAGCGGGCGGCCCAGCCCATGATGAAGCTTTTGAGGCCATGATTGATAATATGGTTGAGCGGGTTTGGACGTGTCAGCGCTGCCTTAGTTTCTCGCATAATACCATAGACTGCATTGGAAAGGTGCGTTGCAAATTTTTCTTCAGATACGTCATATCAAATCAGAGTGTTGGAAGGTAAAGTCATCAATGCGGTGGGTTGCCAAAAATATGCCCAAACAGTGCGTCCTCGATTCGTGCGCATCTGAGCCGCCTAAAGGACAAACCTCTACGGAAGTCTCGACAACCGAAAAAACCCTCCTCTCCTCTGCTCCTCCGCTCTGTCGCGGCGATTCAATGGCGAAGTTCCCTGTGGATCCTCATCGGTTCGTCCCCAAGGGCTTCCATGTGCTCAAGCCATGGGAAGCAGAAGAACGGCCGGCGCGCCTCTACGTCACTGCTCCAGCGGCTCCTTCAAAGCGCCACGAATCCTGGGTGATTGCGCAAGTTGATCCGAGGCCAGAGGGTGCTGACATCGACGATGTGCTTAACCAGGTACATGATCACATTGAGCAGCAATTGCATTGGGTTGTTGTTAGTTTCGCAGAGAGTGCAGTTGGTCTGGGTCTGTTCCGCATGCGTGATAGCGCCATTAGGGATCTGCTTGTGGCACAACCACCTCATGAGATTGGTCATGGCCGCATGCTGTTCTTTGTTCGCCATGATGAGGGGGAAAACTTTAGGGCCACTGTCTATACCAGGCTTAGCTGGCTCATGATGCTGAATATGCCATTTGACTATAGAACTGAAGATTTCATCAGAGATGTTGTTGCAAAGTTTGGGAAAATGAGAGGATGGATCATAGAAGATATTGAACCAACATGTACTTTAGTCAGGTGTGCTTATGGTGGTGCTGGGGATATTCCCACATCCATTGTTATCAGAGAGCCACAGCGCTATGGAGGTACTGTTGTTTCATGGACTGTATCTGTATACATTCTTAGCAGTGAACCTTCTGATAATTTTCCTCGTGATGAATCCCCTGAACCTGACAATGGTATATCACACCTTCAGTTCTTTGTGGCCCCATTCCTCCTCATGACAACTGGGTCCCACCTCAGCATGATTCTTGGGATAATTGGCAGAATGAAGCAGCTGCTGACAACCAAGGTCAAGGAGGATGGGATGTTCACCTGCAGCAACAGCAACAACCTCTTGTTCAGCAAGCACCTGTCCAGCAGCAATCTTCTATTACATTTCAGTTCTCACGTGCCTCTGTTTCTTTAGTTTACTTGGTTCCTGGTGCTGCTCCTGAGATAGAAATTGTGGTTAATCCTGCTCAGTTGGAGGAGGTGCAGATAGAGGATATAACTGATGGTGATGCTTTATCTGATGTGCCAAGTCCAATTCATGTTGTGCAGGCAGACCATGTACCTTTTAATCCACTTGCCATTGTGCCTTTTGTGGAAACAGCATTGCATCAGTTTCTTCATTTCAACAACATCCCTGATGATGATTTATCAGCTGATGACCATGATTCTCAAAATTCACCTGGGGGTCAACGCATTCCAACTGCAAGAAAATTGGTCTTTCATGAAGCTGCAGACAGTCAGATCCAACTTACTGACAATGTTGCTCTTGCACCTGATACACATGCTCTTGTTGATGACAAGGTTATCACAAAGAAAAGGAGGATGGGCAAGTCAGTTTCTACTGTTGTAGTTGAAACAGAGGCTGGTGTTAGGAGGAGTGTTAGACAAGCTATGCTCAAGCAAGGTTACAAAGAGGAGCCCAGCAAGGAGGAGCCCACTCCTAAGAAGAAGCCCAATAGTAAGCCCACCAAGGAAAAACCAGAGAAAGGGAAACAAGAGGTGAAGGTGCCACCTTTTACCCCTATCAAGACTCTTCAAATTGTTGGACAAGCTCTTGGCATCCCTGATGAAGATTTGTCTGAGGAGAAACTTATGGTTGATCCTGACTCTGCTCCATCCAAGAAGGCCTAATGATTAGCACAACCTTTGTGCTTGCTTTTTTCACCTGCTGGGGTGTTCTATGCCCTTGGTGTTTGTTTTATTCCAAAACTATGTGTCACTGTTATATCCGTGTCCTTGTTATGGTTGGACAAGTTATGTTTATGTGGTTGAACAATATTATTTGCTATGATGGCTATGTTTATTACTGCTCTGTGTGTTGGTTATCTGGCACATTTCTATTCACACACATATTGTTTAATGGATAGTACAAACCAAAGATGCTTGGATTGGCTTGTGCTGGATTGGAATGTCAGGGGTTTAAATGATAAGGACAAAAGGCTTGGAGTGTACAATAAAATTGATAAAATCAATTGTGCTATTGTTTTTTTGCAAGAAACAAAATGTCAGACTTTTGACCACTCCTTTATTAGGAGTTTCCTCCCAAAGAGATTTGATCGTTTTGTGTTTTCCCCTTCTGTTGGTGCCTCTGGGGAAATTATTGTATTGTGGAACAGTTCTATTTTCTATGGAACCTTAATTGAATCTCAGAGCTTCGCAATCAGGATCAACTTCACTTCTAGACACACCTCTTGTTCCTGGACTCTTGTCACTGTCTATGAGACTTGTAGGGGAATTCAGAGGGACATTTTTGTTCAGTGGCTGCATGACCTTGATATCCCTTTCCATGAGAACTCCTAATTGGTGATTTTAACTTCATGAGATCTATTGATAATAGAAACAAACCTGGAGCAGATATGAATGATATTTTCATCTTCAAGGAAATCATAAGTTTCTTGGGATTGGTGGAATTACCACTGAAGGGTAGATCTTTCACTTGGTCTAACATGCAAAAGGATCCATTGCTGGTACAACTTGATTGGTTCTTTACTAGCTGCCAATGGACTCTCCATTTCCCTAACACTATGGTTCACCCCTTGGCAAAGAATACTTCTGATCATGTGCCTTGTGTAATTTCCATTTCCACAGCTATTCCTAAGGCACACATTTTCAGATTTTAAAATCATTAGATTCAGCAGCCTTGTATTTTTGAATTAGTGGACAGGGTTTGGAAAATTCCAGTTAGAGCTAATTTTGCAGCTTGGGTGTTAGCAGCAAAATTCAAAAACTTGAGGTGTGATTTAAAAAAGTGGGGGAAAGGTTTGTCACATCTCAAATTTCTTATTGCAAATTGCAATTGTGCCATTCTTATTCTGGATCAGTTGGAGGAGGAAAGAGCTCTCAGTAGCCCAGAATTTAATTTCAGAAACATTGTTAAAGTCCATATGAAGAATTTGCTGCAAAAACAGTCTGATTATTGGAAGTTGAGATGCACCATAAGATGGTTCAAATTGGGTGGAGAAAATACCAAATTTTCCATGCAAAGGCAACAGAGAGATATAGGAATAACATTATTGCAGATATTAGGGATGATGATGGAATTATCCACAGTGAGCATAAGGAAAAGGCTGCTGCTTTTTTCGATACTTTCAAGGAGAGAATGGGTATTGCTATTCCAACTTCTTCACCTTTTGATCTATCAAACTTGCTTGCTCATGTTTCTGGGTTGGAATCTTTGGTGGCTCCCTTCTCTGAAGGGGAAATTGAAAATATTGTCAAATATATGAAGCCTGATAGAGCTCCTGGCCCTGATGGTTTTAATGGTTTATTTCTGAAAAAGTGCTGGAGTATTGTTAAGGATGTGTCAAGCTTTGTCATGAATTTTACTCTAGTGAAGGAAAATTGCAGAGCATTAATGGTTCCTTTATCACTTTGGTACCAAAGAAAATTAACCCTGAGACAGTGAATGACTTCAGGCCTATTTCTTTGACAAACACTTGTCTCAAGTTCCTGACAAAGCTAGCTGCAAATAGAATGCAATCTGTGATTACTACAACCATTCATGAAAACCAATATGGCTTCATTCAGAAAAGGACAATACAAGACTGTCTTGCTTGGTCTTTTGAGTTCCTTCATCAGTGCGAACAGTCAAAGAGGAAAATTGTGGTTGTCAAGATAGACTTAGCTAAAGCTTTTGACACAATTGATCATGATGTTATCATTGCTGTGATGAGGGCCAAAGGGTATCCAGAGTTATTCCTATCTTGGGTCAAGGAAATCCTTTCCTCTGGCTCTTCTGCTGTGCTTCTTAATGATGTACCTGGGAATAGTTTCCAATGCAAAAGAGGGGTCAGGCAGGGGGATCCCCTCTCTCCTCTATTATTTGTGCAAGGTGCAGACCTTCTTTAGTCTCTGGTCAACTTTGCATATTTGAATGGAATCCTGGTGGCCCCTATCCCTATCAGAGGAGATTTTCCTATAATTCAATATGCTGATGACACTATTATTGTGTTGCCTGCCGAGGTGGAGCAACTAGAGAACTTCAAGAAGATTCTAAACCAATATGCTACTTTCACTGGTCTGAAGATCAACTATAGCAAATCCTCTTTGATCCCCATTAATGTTCCTAGTGAGGAAGCTAGCATTTTGGCAGAAAGTTTTGGTTGCCAGTTGGGATGTATGCCCTTCACCTATTTGGGCCTGCCTATGGGTACTACAAAACCTTCCATCAGGGACATGTCCCCCCTCATTGATAGAATTGAAAGACGACTCTCAACTATTTCTTCTTTTCTTTCTTATGGAGATAGATTGGTGCTAGTAAATTCTGTTCTTTCTTCCTTGCCAACTTTCTACATGCTTTCCCTCAGAATCCCTGTTTGGGTGGTTGAGGTGGTTGACAGAGCTAGAAGGCATTGTCTTTGGAGGAGAAAGGATAAGGACAAAATAAATTCTCTGGCTGTTTGGGAGATGATCTGTAAACCAAAGAAGAAAGGAGGTTTGGGCATTATTAATTTAAGGGTCCAAAATACTACTCTTCTATTTAAACACCTGCACAATTTCTACAATAATTTTGATACTCCTTGGGTTTCCTTGATCAAAGATGCATATTATTATGACACTCCACCTCATGTTGTTGGTCTTGTGGGATCATTTTGGTGGAAGGATGTAATGAATCTTTCTGATCAATACAATTGCAGAATCTTTCCCTTGATATTCATCTCAGTGCTGATTTACATGATGAATGGATTTGTACTCTTGGCTGTGGCTCTGGTTTTGGTTTCAGATCAAGCCTTGTATACAATAAGCACTTCCAGGATATTCATAATCACCCTCCCTTTGCATGGATTTGGAAAAGCAGATGCACTTCCAAGCATAAGTTTTTTGCATGGCTTACCTTGCATGACAGGATTAATACAAAGGACATGCTTATTCGGAGACACTGGAATGTCACCTCAGATCAGACTTGTGTGCTTTGCCCTGGAAGACACTATGAGGATTGGAGACACTTATTTTTCAACTGTATGTTCAGCTCTAGAGTTTGGAATTACTTATAGATCCCTTGGAAACCTGGAGAGACTACAGAAGTAATGATTGCTGCAAAGAAGGGATTCAAGGGCCCATGTTTCTTTGAAGTAGTCATTTTAGCTTGCTGGTGCATTTGGAAACAGAGAAATGATTGCATTTTCAAAGGGTTTAAGCCATCTTTTAGAGGCTGGAAGGCTAGTTTTTGTTTTGAAGTCACCCTTCTTAAGCATAGGGTGAAGCCCTCCAATGTTGATTCCATATCAGCCTGGATCACCTCTCTGCCTTAGTTAGTCCTTTTTTAGTTTTCTTTTCTTTGTCTTCTTTGTAAATAATCTTCTGTATAGTTTGTTTTGGGGGTTTTAATAAAGGATGTTGTGGGGGTCTCCCCTGCAGTCAATGGTTTCAATTTTTTTTTGCAAAAATGTTGGCTCCAAATCATCTGAGGTTCTGAATACCCACACATTCTACTAAAAACATGGATACAGTAAAAATTCTTCTTTAGGTACCAAAGAGAAGGCCAACTTATCTGCAGAGCACACCTGGACTTTTTTCCCTAATTCCAGTCATAGACCGTGAACACCAACCAGGAAAGGAAGAATGAATAAATTAACCTGTAGATACATGAACGGAGCAATGCAGGTGGCAAACTCGGAGGCATGTCAAACATCTTAGGTGCAAGACGAATAACCAGTAAGAGAAAACCTGAGACCAAACAAGAAGAAGTCATTAGAAAATGATGCAGGACATAAAGAACATAGCGATTTGAACAAAAGTAAATCCGACTGATTCAGTATATCCACATGGAACTAAATTCGTGTCGGTGTGAGGAACTGAAGCATTGCTGATGCGAGGATGATGGAGATGATACAAGGCGACGGTGGTTGATCCACCGCATGGACATCATCCTCCCCCAGGCTCCCCCCAATGACTACTTGAAGGTGCAATACCAAAAAATATTAACCTGCATCAGCAAAATAATCAAACCAATATACATAGTTTGTGTAATTGGTGTTGCAGAGAGGGTGAGGACTGTGTGATGCAATCCAGTACTTTTATTGTTAAGAAGAAAATTAGAGTAAGGTGGACATAGCAAAATAGAGTTTGCTTGCAATATATTGCGTTATCTACATACCTAGAGAATAAAAAGCACAAACAATGAGCAGATATAGTTGATGCAACCAACACAGGGATAAATAGTTAGATGCTATATATTAAAAAAACAAACCTGCTAAGAATGAAATAGATTTGCAGTTGCAGGTCTTCACAAATAAAACCTTAATAAAAGTAAATTGCTGGAGAAGAATGGGGGGAGACAAATCGGACCTCTATATCATTCCCTCTATATACTCCTCCACCTCTAGGATTCACACCGAGCCTCTGCTCCAAATTCTTCCAACGCTGAAATCCATTGGCTTCAGAGAAACATACCTCCACTCCAAAACTCTCACTCCTCTGAAATCATTGGCTACAAAGAATGGGGCCTAAGCCTTTGAGAAATAGAAACTAAATTAAACAAAATCAAAGAAGAGGGGGATTCACTTGGGTCTTTGACCTTCCTTTTGGATGTTGGCCGTATGAGAGGAAGAAGACCAAGAGAAGAGAGAGGGGAGAGGAGAGCAGAGGAACATACCCTGGAAGGTCGACCGTGGAGCCTGCTCTTGTTTCCATCCCTCCATGGTGCTCCCAACCTACAGCCATGACGCCGTCTCCAGAAGAAGCGGTGCGGCGCTCGTCTACGGTGGTGCCCCGTGAGGCCGGAGAGGATGTGGCGCGATGGTAGATGGGCCGGAGATTGACGTCGAGGGGTGATACGTCTCAAACGTATCTATAATTTCTTATGTTCCATGCTAGTTTTATGACAATACTCACATGTTTTATACACATTTTACATCATTTATACGCATTTTCCGGCACTAACCTATTAACGAGATGCCGAAGCGACAGTTCATGTTTTGTGTTTTTTTTTTGGTTTCAGAAATCCTACACAGGAAATATTCTCGGAATTGGACGAAACGAACGCCCAGGGTCTTATTTTTCCACGGAGCTTCCAGAAGACCGAAGAGGATACGAAGTGGGGCCACGAGGCGCCCTAACCATAGGGCGGCGCGGCCAAGGAGGGGCCCACGCTGGCCTATGGTGTGGGGCCCCCGTGCCTCCTCCGACTCTGCCCTTCCGCCTACTTAAACTCTCCATCGCGAAAACCCTATTACCGAGAGCCACGATACGGAAAAAGTTCCAGAGATGCCGCCGCCGCCAATCCCATCTCGGGGGATTCAGGAGATCGCCTTCGGCACCCCGCCGGAGAGGGGAATCATCACCCGGAGGACTCTACATCACCATGATCGCCTCCGGACCGATGTGTGAGTAGTTCATCCTTGGACTATGGGTCCATAGCAGTAGCTAGATGGTTGTCTTCTCCTCATGTGCTATCATGTTTAGATCTTGTGAGCTGCCTATCATGATCAAGATCATCTATTTGTAATGCTACATGTTGTGTTTGTTGGGATCCGATGAATATGGAATACTATGTCAAGTTGATTATTGATCTATCATATATGTGTTGTTTATGATCTTGCATGCTCTCCGTTGCTAGTAGACTCTCTGGCCAAGTTGATACTTGTGACTCCAAGAGGGAGTATTTATGCTTGATAGTGGGTTCGTGCCTCCATTGAATCTGGGACAGTGACAGAAAGTTCTAAGGTTGTGGATGTGCTATTGCCACTAGGGATAAAACATCAATGCTTTGTCTAAGGATATTTGTGTTGATTACATTACGCACCATACTTAATGCAATTATCTGTTGTTTGCAACTTAATACTGGAAGGGGTGCGAATGCTAACCCGAAGGTGGACTTTTTAGGCATAGATGCATGCTGGATAGCGGTCTATGTACTTTGTCGTAATGCCCTAAGTAAATCTCATAGTAGTCATCATGATATATATGTGCATTGTTATGCCCTCTCTATTTGTCAATTGCCCAACTGTAATTTGTTCACCCAACATGCTATTTCTTATTGGAGAGACACCACTAGTGAACTGTGGACCCCGGTCCATTCTTTTACATCTGAAATACAATCTACCGCAAACTCGTTCTCTCGTTGTTCTTCGCAAACAAACATAATTTTCCACACCATACGTTTAATCCTTTATTTACAGCAAGCCGGTGAGATTGACAACCTCACTGTTACGTTGGGGCAAAGTATTTTGATTGTGTTGTGCAGGTTCCACGTTGGTGCCGGAATCCCTGGTGTTGCGCCGCACTACACTCCTCCGCCAACAACCTTCACGTGGCCTTCATCTCCTACTGGTTCGATAAACCTTGATTTCATACTGAGGGAAACTTGCTGCTGTATGCATCACACCTTCCACTTGGGGTTCCCAACGGGCGTGTGCTTTACGCATCATCAAGCTAAATTTCTGGCGCCGTTGCCGGGGAGATCAAGACACGCTGCAAGGAGAGTCTCCCACATCCAATCTCTTTACTTTGTTTTTGTCTTGCTTTACTTTACTTTATTTACTGCTTTGTTTGCTTTCTCTATATCAAAAACACAAAAAAATTAGTTACTTGCATTTACTTTATTTACTGTCTCTTTTGCGTTCTTTATATCAAAAACACAAAAATATTAGTTACTTGCATTTACTTTATTTAGTTTGCTTTATTTACTATTGCTAAAAATGAGTAATCCTGAAGTTGAAGTTCGTTCGTTTAAGCAACAAGGGGAGAATGTTTTAAAGATGCTTGGTATAGAATTAGTGATGCTCATCATAGGTGCACTAAGAAACACTCCACTATTATCCTACTTAGGAACTTTTATGTTGGTATCTCTAGCTGGAATAGGTATGTTCTTGATACTCTTGCGGGAGGTAATTTCCTAGACACTCCTGCTTTAGAAGCTAGTTGCATTATTGAGAGTCTAGTTGGAATACCACCTGTTAATGAAGCTAAAATTGAAATATCTCTTGAAGATGTCATGAAAAAGTTGGAGGCCATAGAGAAAAATCTTCCAAGTGTTGAGACTAAATTGGGAATATTACTTCATAACACTGATAAACTTGATAAATCTCTAAGTGGAATTAATGAGAGAATTGCCGTTTTAGAAACTTGTGCTACTCATGATAATCAAACCCATAGGATTAGTGAACTTGAAGAAGCTATGGGAACCTTGGGTTCAACTTTTTCTCTTAAGTTTAAGGAGAAAGCTTATGTGGGTAAGGAGCAAAAGTTCATGTATGTCTCTAAGGTGCCTAAGCCAAAAAACTATTATAGGCCTAAAATTGACAAAGCCCTTAGTACCACTATGGATGATGGAGCATCTAAAATACCTATTGTGAAAAATTGTGAAAGTTATGATGTTGATGCTTCATCTCTTGATAATACTTGATTCACACTTTCTGCGCCTAGCTGAAAGGCGTTAAAGAAAAGCGCTTATGGGAGGCAACCCATTATTTTACTTCTGCACTTTTGTTTTATATTTGAGTCTTGGAAGTTGTTACTACTGTAGCAACCTCTCCTTATCTTTATTTTATTGCATTGTTGTGCCAAGTAAAGTCTTTGATAGTAAGGTTGATAATAGATTTGGATTTCTGCGCAGAAACAGATTTCTTGCTGTCACGAATTTGAGTAGACCTCCCTGTAGGTAACTCAGAAAAATCTGCCAATTTTCATGTGTGATCCTCAGATATGTTCGCAACTTTCATTCAATTTGAGCTTTTTCATCTGAGCAAGTTAAGTGCCTCTAAAAAATTCGTCTTTACGGACTGTTCTGTTTTGATAGATTCTGCCTTTTATTTCGCATTGCCTCTTTTGCTATGATGAATGGATTTATTTGTTCCATTAACTTTCAGTAGCTTTGTGCAATGTCCAGAAGTGTTAAGAATGATTATTTCACCACTGAATATGTGAATTTTTGATTATGCACTAACCCTCTAATGAGTTTGTTTTGAGTTTGGTGTGGAGGAAGTTTTCAAGGATCAAGAGAGGAGGATGATACAATATGATCAAGAAGAGTGAAAAGTCTAAGCTTGGGGATGCCCCCGTGGTTCATCCCTGCATATTTCAAGAAGACTCAAGCATCTAAGCTTGGGGATGCTGTTGTTGGCGTGGTAGTAGTTAACACACGTCGGTTGGGAACCCCAAGAGGAAGGTATGATGCGTACAGCAATGAAGTTTTCCTCGCATGAAACCAAGGTTATCGAACCAGTAGGGAGTCAAGAAACACGTGAAGGTTGTTGGTGACGGAGTGTAGTGCGGCGCAACACCAGGGATTCCGGCGCCAACGTGGAACCCGCACAACACAATCAAAGTACTTTGCCCCAACGTAACGTTGAGGTTGTCAATCTCACCGGCTTGTTGTAAACAAAGGATTAAACGTATTGTGTGGAAGATGATGTTTGTTTGCGAAGAACAAGTAAAGAACAAGTATTGCAGTAGATTGTATTTCAGATGTAAAGAATGGACCGGGGTCCACAGTTCACTAGTGGTGTCTCTCCCATAAGATAAATAGCATGTTGGGTGAACAAATTACAGCTTAGGCAATTGACAAATAAAGAAGGCATAACAATGCACATACATATATCATGATGAGTACTATGAGATTTAATCGTGGCATTACGACAAAGTACATAGACCGCTATCCAAGCATGCATCTATGCCTAAAAAGTCCACCTTCAGAGTTATCACCCGAACCCCTTCCAGCATTAAGTTGCAAACAACGGACAATTGCATTAAGTATGGTGCGTAATGTAATCAACACAAATATCCTTAGACAAAGCATCGATGTTTTATCCCTAGTGGCAACAAAGACATCCACAACCTTAGAACTTTCTCGTCATCGTCCCGCATTCAATAGAGGCATGAACCCACTATCGAGCATAAATACTCCCTCTTGGAGTCACAAGTATCAACTTGGCCAGAGCCTCTACTAGCAACGGAGAGCATGCAAGAACATAAACAACATATATGATAGATTGATAATCAACTTGATATAGTATTCAATATTCATCGGATCCCAAAAAACACAACATGTAGGATTACAAATAGATGATCTTGATCATGATAGGCAGCTCACAAGATCTAACATGATAGCAAAATGAGGAGAAGACAACCATCTAGCTACTGCTATGGACCCATAGTCCAGGGGTGAACTACTCACACATCGATCCGGAGGCGATCATGGCGATGAAGAGACCTCCGGGAGATGATTCCCTCTCCGGCAGGGTGCCGGAGGTGATCTCCTGAATCCCCCGAGATGGGATTGGCGGCGGCGGCGTCTCTGGAAGGTTTTCCGCATCGTGGCTCTCGGTACTGGGGTATTCGCGACGAAGGCTTTAAGTGGCGGAAGGGCAGAGTCGGAGGGCTGACAGGGGGGCCACACACTAGGGCCGCGCGGCCAGGGCCTGGGCCGCGCCGCCCTATTGTGTCGGCGCCTCGTCGCCCCACTTCGTGATCCTTTCGGTCTTCTGGAAGCTTCGTGGAAAAATAAGACCCTGGGCGTTGATTTCGTCCAATTCCGAGAATATTTCCTTACTAGGATTTCTGAAACCAAAAACAGCAGAAAACAGCAACTGGCTCTTCGACATCTCATCAAAAGTTTAGTGCCGGAAAATGCATAATAATGACATTAATGTGTATAAAACATGTGAGTATCATCATAAAAGTAGCATGAAACATAAGAAATTATAGATACGTTTGGGACGTATCAAGCATCCCCAAGCTTAGTTCCTACTCGCCCTCGAGTAGGTAAACGATAACAAAGATAATTTCTGAAGTGACATGCTATCATAATCTTGATCATACTATTGTAAAGCATATGAGAAGAATGCAGCGATTCGAAGCAATGATGAAGATAATGAGTAAACAAATGAATCATATAGCAAAGACTTTTCATGAATAATACTTTCAAGACAAGCATCAATAAGACTTGCATAAGAGTTACTCATAAAGCAATAAATTCTTAGTAGAAAGCTTTGAAGCAACACAAAGGAAGATATAAGTTTCATCATTCAACTTCAACATATTTATCTCATGGATAATTGTCAACACAAAGTAATATAACAAGTGCAATAAGTAAACATGTAAGAATCAATGCACACAGTTGACACAAGTGTTTGCTTCTAAGATAGAAAGAATAGGTAAACTGACTCAACAATAAAATAAAAGAATGGCCCTTCGCAGAGGGTAAGCATGGATTACTATATTTGTGCTAGAGCTTTTGATTTTGAAAACAAGAAACAATTTTGTCAACGGTAGTAATAAATCATATGTGTTATGTATAAGATATCCTATAAGTTGCAAGCCTCATGCATAGTATACCAATAGTGCTCGCACCTTGTCCTAATTAGCTTGGCTTAACATGGATTATCATTGCATAGCATATGTTTCAACCAAGTGTCACAAAGGGGTACCTCTATGCCGCCTGTACAAAGGTCTAAGGAGAAAGCTCGCATTGGATTTCTCGCTTTTGATTATTCTCAAGTTAGACATCCATACCGGGACAACATAGACAACAGATAATGGACTCCTCTTTAATGCTTAAGCATTCAACAACAGATAATATTCTCATAGGAGATTGAGGATTAATTGTCCAAACTGAAACTTCCACCATGGATCATGGCTTTAGTTAGCGGCCCAATGTTCTTCTCTAACAATATGCATACTCAAACCATTTGATCATGAAAATCGCCCTTACTTCAGACAAGACGAACATGCATAGCAACTCACATGATATTCAACAAAGGTAAAAGTTGATGGCGTCCCCAGAAACATGGTTACCGCTCAACAAGCAACTTATTAATAAATAAGACACATAAGTACATATTATTCACCACAATAGTTTTTAAGGCTATTTTCCCATGAGCTATATATTGGAAAGACAAAGGATAGAATTTTTAAAGGTAGCACTCAAGTAATGTACTTTGGAATGGCAGAGAAATACCATGTAGTAGGTAGGTATGGTGGACACAAATGGCATAGTTTTTGGCTCAAGGATTTGGATGCACGAGAAGAATTCCTCTCAATACAAGGCTAGGCTAGCAAGGTTGTTTGAAGCAAACTCAAGTATAAAACGGTACAGCAAAACTTACATATGAACATATTGTAAGCATTATAAGACTTTACATCATCTCCTTGTTGTTCAAACACCTTAACCAGAAAATATCTAGACTCTAGAGACCAATCATGCAAACCAAATTTTAACAAGCTCTATGTAGTTCTTCATTAATAGGTACAAAGTACATGATGCAAGAGCTTAAACATGATCTATATGAGCACAACAATTGCCAAGTATCAAATTATTCAAGACATTATACCATTTACCACATGCGGCATTTTCCGTTTCCAAGCATATAACAATGAACGAAGTAGTTCAACCTTCGCAATTAACATTAAGAATAAAGCTAAGAACACATGTGTTCATACGAAACAGCGGAGCGTGTCTCTCTCCCAAACAAAGAATTCTAGGATCCGATTTTATTCAAACAAAACAAAAATAAAAACAAACAGACGCTCCAAGTAAAGCACATAAGATGTGACGGAATAAAAATATAGTTTCACTAGAGGTGACCTGATAAGTTGTCGATGAAGAAGGGATGCCTTGGGCATCCCCAAGCTTAGATGCCCGAGTCTTCTTAAAATATGCAGGGATGAACCACGGGGGCATCCCCAAGCTTAGACTTTTCACTCTTCTTGATCATATTGTATCATCCTCCTCTCTTGACCCTTGAAAACTTCCTTCACACCAAACTCAAAACAAACTCATTAGAGGGTTAGTGCATAATTGAAAATTCATGTATTCAGAGGTGATATAATCATTCTTAACACTTCTGGACATTGCACAAAGCTACTGAAAGTTAATGGAACAAAGAAATCCATCAAACATAGCAAAACAGGCAATGCGAAATAAAATGCAGAATCTGTCAAAACAGAACAGTCCGTAAAGATGAATTTTTTAGAGGCACTTAACTTGCTCAGATGAAAATTCCCAAATTGAATGAAAGTTGCGTACATATCTGAGGATCACACACGTAAATTGGCAGATTTTTCTTAATTTTCCACAGCAGGGGCGGCTCAATTTCGTGACAGCAAGAAATCTGTTCCTGCGCAGTAATCCAAATCTAGTATTGACTTTACTATCAAAGACTTTACTTGGCACAACAATGCAATAAAATAAAGATAAGGAGAGGTTGCTACAGTAGTAACAACTTCCAAGACTCAAATATAAAATAAAAGTGCGAAGTAAAATAATGGGTTGTCTCCCATAAGCGCTTTTCTTTAACGCCTTCGCCTAGGCGCGAAAGTGTGGATCAAGTATTATCAAGAGATGAAGCATCAACATCAATAGGTATCTTAGATGCTCCCCCATCCGTAGTGGTGCTAAGGGCTTTGTCAATTTTAGGCCTATAATAGTTTTTTGGCTTAGGCACTTTAGAGACATACATAAACTTTTGCTCCTTACCCACATAAGCTTTCTCCTTAAACTTAAGAGAAGAAAAAGTTGAACCCAAGGTTCCCATAGCTTCTTCAAGTTCACTAATCCTATGGGTTCGATTATCATGAGTAGCACAAGTTTCTAAAACGGCAATTCTCTCATTAATTCCACCTATAGATTTATCAAGTTTATCAGTGCTATTAAGTAATATTCCCAATTTAGTCTCAATACTTGGAAGATCTTTCTCTATGGCCTCCAACTTTTTCATGACATCTTCAAGAGAGATTTCAATTTTAGCTTCATTAACAGGTAATATTCCAACTAGACTCTCAATAATGCAACTAGCTTCTAAAGCAGGAGTGCCTAGGAAATTACCTCCCGCAAGAGTATCAAGAACATACCTATTCCAGCTAGAGATACCAACATAAAAGTTCCTAAGTAGTATAATAGTGGAGTGTTTCTTAATGCACCTATGACGAGCATCACTAATTCTATACCAAGCATCTTTAAAACTTTCTCCCCCTTGTTGCTTAAATGAACGAACTTCAACTTCCGGATTACTCATTTTTAGTAGTAGTAAATAAAGCAAACTAAATAAAGTAAATGCAAGTAACTAATTTTTTTTGTGTTTTTAATATAGAGAACAAGACAGTAAATAAAGTAAATCTAGCAACTAATTTTTTTGTATTTTGATATAGGAGCAAACAAAGCAGTAAATAAAGTAAAACAAAGCAAGACAAAAACAAAGTAAAGAGATTGGATGTGGGAGACTCCCCTTGCAGCGTGTCTTGATCTCCCCGGCAACGGCGCCAGAAAAATCCTTGCTGTTGGCGTGGTAGTAGTTAACACACGTCCGTTGGGAACCCCAAGAGGAAGGTGTGATGCGTACAGCAGCGAGTTTTCCCTCAGTATGAAACCAAGGTTATCGAAGGAGTCAAGGAACACGTGAAGGTTGTTGGTGACGGAGTGTAGTGCGGCGCAACACCACGGATTCCGGCGCCAACGTGGAACCTGCACAACACAATCAAAGTAATTTGCCCCAACGTAACAGTGAGGTTGTCAATCTCACCGGCTTGCTGTAAACAAAGGATTAAACGTATTGTGTGGAAGATGATGTTTGTTTGTGAAGAACAGTAAAGAACAAGTATTGCAGTAGATTGTATTTCAGATGTAAAGAATGGACCGGGGTCCACAGTTCACTAGTGGTGTCTCTCCCATAAGATAAATAGCATGTTGGGTGAACAAACTACATTTGGGCAATTGACAAATAAAGAAGGCATAACAATGCACATACATATATCATGATGAGTACTATGAGATTTAATCAGGGCATTACGACAAAGTACATAGACCGCTATCCGAGCATGCATCTATGCCTAAAAAGTCCACCTTCAGGTTATCATCCGAACCCCTTCCAAGTATTAAGTTGCAAACAACAGACAATTGCATTAAGTATGGTGCGTAATGTAATCAACACAAATATCCTTAGACAAAACATCGATGTTTTATCCCTAGTGGCAACAAGACATCCACAACCTTAGAACTTTTCGTCACCGTCCCAGATTCAATGGAGGCATGAACCCACTATCGAGCATAAATACTCCCTCTTGGAGTCGAAGTATCAACTTGGCCGGGGCCTCTACTAGCAACGGAGAGCATGCAAGAACATAAACAACATATATGATAGATTGATAATCAACTTGACATAGTATTCAATATTCATCGGATCCCAACACACACAACATGTAGGATTACAAATAGATGATCTTGATCATGATAGGCAGCTCACAAGATCTAACATGATAGCACAATGAGGAGAAGAAAACCATCTAGCTACTGCTATGGACCCATAGTCCAGGGGTGAACTACTCACACATCGATCCGGAGGCGATCATGGCGATGAAGAGACCTCCGGGAGATGATTCCCCTCTCCGGCAGGGTGCCGGAGGCGATCTCCTGAATCCCCCGAGATGAGATTGGCGGCGGCGGCGTCTCTGGAAGGTTTTCCGTATCGTGGCTCTCGGTACTGGGGTATTCGCGACGAAGGCTTTAAGTAGGCGGAAGGGCAGAGTCGGAGGGCTGACAGGGGGGCCACACACTAGGGCCGCGCGGCCAGGGCCTAGGCCGCGCCGCCCTATTGTGTCGGCGCCTCGTCGCCCCACTTCGTGATCCTTTCGGTCTTCTGGAAGCTTCGTGGAAAAATAAGACCCTGGGCGTTGATTTCGTCCAATTCCGAGAATATTTCCTTACTAGGATTTCTGAAACCAAAAACAGCATAAAACAGCAACTGGCTCTTCGGCATCTCGTCAATAGGTTAGTGCCGGAAAATGCATAATAATGACATATAATGTGTATAAAACATGTGAGTATCATCATAAAAGTAGCATGGAACATAAGAAATTATAGATACGTTTGGGACGTATCAGATGCCCAAGGCATCCCCTTCTTCATCGACAACTTATCAGGTCACCTCTAGTGAAACTATATTTTTATTCCTTCACATCTTATGTGCTTTACTTGGAGCGTCTGTATGTTTTTATTTTTGTTTGTGTTTGAATAAAATTGGATCCTAGCATTCTTTGTGTGGGAGAGAGACACGCTCCGCTCGTTCATATGAACATTGGTGTTCTTAGCTTTACTTTTAATGTTCATGGCGAAGGTTGAAACTGCTTCGTTCATTGTTATTTGGTTGGAAACAGAAAATGCTTCATGTGGTAATTGGTATATGGTCTTGAATAATTTGATACTTGGCAATTGTTTTGCTTAAATAGATCATGTTTAAGCTCTTGCATCATGTACTTTGCACCTAATAATGAAGAACTAACATAGAGCTTGTTGAAATTTGGTTTGCATGATTGGTCTCTCTAAAGTCTAGATATTTTCTGGTGAAGTGTTTGAACAACAAGGAAGATAGTGTAGAGTCTTATAATGCTTGCAATATGTTCTTATGTAAGTTTTGCTGTACTGGTTCATACTTGTGTTTGCTTCAAACAACCTTGCTAGCCAAAGCCTTGTACTGAGAGGGAATACTTCTCGTGCATCCAAATCCTTGAGCCAAAAACGTATGCCATTTGTGTCCACCATACCTACCTACTGTGTGGTATTTCTCTGCCATTCCAAAGTAAATTACTTGAGTGCTACCTTTAAAATTTCATTCTTTGTCTTTGCAATAGATAGCTCATGAGAAAATAGCCTAAAAAACTATTGTGGTAAAGAATATGTTGCTTATGTATCTTATTTCTTATAAGTTGCTTGTTGAGCGGTAACCATGTTTCTAGGGACGCCATCAACTATTACACCTTTGTTGAATATCATGTGAGTTGCTATGCATGTTCGTCTTGTCTGAAGTAAGGGTGATTTATCATGATCAAATGGTTTGAGTATGCATATTGTTAGAAAAGAACATTGGGCCGCTAAACAAAGCCATGGATCATGGTGGAAGTTTCAGTTTGGACATTAATCCTCAATCTCTTATGAGAATATTATCTGTTGTTGAATGCTTATGCATTAAAGAGGAGTCCATTATCTGTTTTCTATGTTGTCCCGGTATGGATGTCCTTAGTTGAGATCTATCAAAAACGAGAAATCAAATGCGATCTATCTCCTTGGACCTTTGTACAGGCGGCATAGAGGTACCCCTTTGTGACACTTGGTTGAAACATATGTTATGCAATGATAATCCATGTAGATCCAAGCAAATTAGGACAAGGTGCGAGCACTATTGGTATTCTATGCATTAGGCTTGCAACTTATAGGATTTCTTATGCATAACACATATGAATTATTACTACCGTTGACAAAATTGTTTCTATGTTTTCAAAATAAAAGCTCTAGCACAAAAATAGTAATCCATGCTTCCCTCTGCGAAGGGCCTTTCTTTTACTTTATGTTGAGTCAGTTTACCTACTTCTTTCTATCTTAGAAGCAAACACTTGTGTCAACTGTGTGCATTGATTCCTATATACTTGCTTATTTGCATTCATCATATTACTTTCTGTTGACAATTATCCATGAGATATACATGTTGAAGTTGAAAGCAACTGCTGAAACTTATATCTTCCTTTGTGTTGCTTCAAAACTTTCTACTAAGAATCTATTGCTTTATGAGTTAACTCCTATGCAAGTCTTATTGATGCTTGTCTTGAAAGTACTATTCATGAAAAGTCTTTGCTATATGATTCAGTTGTTTAGTCATTGTCTTTACCATTGCTTTGAATCACTTCATTCATCTCATATGCTTTACAATAGTATTGATCAAGATTATGATAGCATGTCACTTCAGAAATTATCCTTGTTATCGTTTACCTACTCGAGGGCGAGTAGGAACTAAGCTTGGGGATGCTTGATACGTCTCAAACGTATCTATAATTTCTTATGTTCCATGCTAGTTTTATGACAATACTCACATGTTTTATACACACTTTACATCATTTATACGCATTTTCCGGCACTAACCTATTAACGAGATGCCGAAGCGCCAGTTCCTATTTTGTGCTGTTTTTGGTTTCAGAAATCCTACACCGGAAATATTCTCGGAATTGGACGAAACAAACGCCCAGGGTCTTATTTTTCCACGGAGCTTCCAGAAGACCGAAGAGGATACGAAGTGGGGCCACGAGGCGCCATAACCATAGGGCGGCGCGGCCAAGGAGGGGCCCGCGCCGGCCTATGGTGTGGGGCCCCCGTGCCTCCTCCGACTCTGCCCTTCCGCCTACTTAAACTCTCCGTCGCGAAAACCCTATTACCGAGAGCCACGATACGGAAAAATTTCCAGAGCCGCCGCCGCCGCCAATCCCATCTCGGGGGATTCAGGAGATCGCCTCCGGCACCCTGCCGGAGAGGGGAATCATCACCCGGAGGACTCTACATCACCATGATCGCCTCCGGGCTGATGTGTGAGTAGTTCATCCTTGGACTATGGGTCCATAGCAGTAGCTAGATGGTTGTATTCTCCTCATGTGCTATCATGTTTAGATCTTGTGAGCTGCCTATCATGATCAAGATCATCTATTTGTAATGCTACATGTTGTGTTTGTTGGGATCCGATGAATATGGAATACTATGTCAAGTTGATTATTGATCTATCATATATGTGTTGTTTATGATCTTGCATGCTCTCCATTGCTAGTAGAGGCTCCGGCCAAGTTGATACTTGTGACTCCAAGAGGGAGTATTTATGCTCGATAGTGGGTTCATGCCTCCATTGAATGCGGGACGAGTGACAGAAAGTTCTAAGGTTGTGAATATGCTGTTGCCACTAGGGATAAAACATCAATGCTTTGTCTAAGGATATTTGTGTTGATTACATTACGCACCATACTTAATGCAATTGTCCGTTGTTTGCAACTTAATACTTGGAAGGGGTGCGGATGCTAACCCGAAGGTGGACTTTTTAGGCATAGATGCATGTCTGGATAGCGGTCTATGTACTTTGTCGTAATGCCCTAAGTAAATCTCATAGTAGTCATCATGATATGTATGTGCATTGTTATGCCCTCTCTATTTGTCAATTGCCCAACTGTAATTTGTTCACCCAACATGCTATTTCTTATTGGAGAAACACCACTAGTGAACTGTGGACCCCGGTCCATTCTTTTACATCTAAAATACAATCTACCGCAAACTCTGTTCTCTGTTCTTCTTCGCAAACAAATATCATTTTCCACACCATACGTTTAATCCTTTGTTTACAGCAAGCCGGTGAGATTGACAACCTCACTGTTACGTTGGGGCAAAGTATTTTGATTGTGTTGTGCAGGTTCCACGTTGGCGCCGGAATCCCTGGTGTTGCGCCGCACTACACTCCTCCGCCAACAACCTTCACGTGGCCTTCTGGTTCGATAAACCTTGGTTTCATACTGAGGGAAACTTGCTGCTGTACGCATCACACCTTCCACTTGGGGTTCCCAACGGGCGTGTGCTTTACACGTCATCAAGGGGAGAGAGCAGGAGGCGAGGGGAGAGACCAGGAGGCGAGTGGCAGCGCGAGGCGGGGTGAGGGGGATGGTGAGAGGCGGAGGCATACGCGAGGGTTTCGGCAGGCCGCGGCCTCCTTTTCGCCTTTTCTTGCGATTCTTTCCCTCACTCAGCCCCAGCACACGGCATCGTGACACGTGGGCTAGCCCGTGAAGACGACGCAGAGCCAGCGCCCAGTCCGCACACGCAATGTGTGTATCGTGGAGCGCTCTCGCATAGGGCAAGTACTCACACACTTGCTTGTTCTCAATGACTGCTGCAGCCTCTTCTCTTTCTTTTCCATCAATTGCATGCTTATTTCTTTTCAAGTTTAATACGAAAGTGACTCCAAATTAGATGGACATCTGTTGACTGCCAAAACCCACCGGCGGGCAGCGGCCTTGTCAACACCGTAGAGCCGGGAAGAGCCTAGAGCTGCGGCTGGCTGAGACCCCTCCGAGCGACGGCCCGCAATGCTCTTCTGGTCACAGGCGGCGATGCGAAGTGCAAGGGCGTGCCACCTGACCTATACCTGGTCAGGAAGGTGATGGGGATGCCTCGCTTAGTTTCCTGCAGGGCATACATGTAAACGTTAAATACGAGCCTCGATCGGCTCTCGGGTTATCTCGTGAATCGGCTCAAAGAGCCGATCCACCCATGATTCGTACGGGGTGCACGAATACTTGGTGGTCCTGCTTGATCAAGATAAAGCTAATTAGATCTACGACGATTTAGGGTTTTCACCGCATAATCGGATCATCCTACTCCAGGTTGGGCCTCGCGGCCACGCACGGTGCTCGTAAGCCGATCCTAAACAAGGCCTAAAAACCAACATGAAGTTGATCCTCGGAACATCCTGTTTAGGACTTGCGAACGCCACCCTACGTGCCACCGGATCCTCCCCCTTTGTAAGGCCTAACTATTGCAGATATTAAACTAATCCTTGTAGAACAAGGAGCAATCGTAACGGATCAGATCTACTAAATAATGATCAAGCGGGTGCCGCCCCCACACCTGAGATGGGTGTGAGGGCGGCTAGATATGCAAGGGTTGCACTACGTAAGCATGCTTAAACGAAGAACAATGCTAACCCTAACACATCTACGATAACTACGTTGCTCGCCATCAAAAGCGCTTCAGTACGAGCAACGCATGAACAACGTGGGCTTGTGCTGCCTAGATCGCAAGATGCGATCTAGGCAGCATGTCGCTTACCTGATAGAAACCCTCGAGACGAAGGAGTTGGCGATGCGCCGAGATTGGTTTGTTTGGGGTTGAACGTGAGTTGTTGTTTATTCCATAAACCCTAGGTACATATTTATAGTCCAGCGGATTTTCTAATGTGGGCGTGCACTAAACCGTGCACAAGTAAGATTCTATCTCTAAACTAAGATGCGATCTAATATGTTACAGATACACGGGCAATTAAGCCCAACTTGGTATAAAAGGCCGATCTTCGTATTCTCTTCATATATAACCTTCAAGCTTATCTCGATCGTGGCCCACCTCCACCTTGGTCAAATTCCGGTGATAACACATGCCCCCTCGGTTTTGGAAATGATATTTCCAAAATCATTACGTTTTTCTTTCGTCGGGTCATGTCATGGCAGAGCAGAACCATTGCAGCATTTTTCGTCATGATGCCCTGTCCTCTCGACTGCTCCGCGCGATTTGACCGTTGTCTTTGGGTACTGCCTCCTCGAAAACTGCTGTGGCATTGAATTTTTTCACCGTAGCCCCCCTTTTATTTAACCGCTCTGAGCAGTTCGCCATTTCACCATCCTGCTCTGTCCTGGCCATCGGCACCAAAAACCCCCAAACTCCCACAGCCATGTCTTCCTCTTCTTCCTCTTCCTCGTCGGTCTTCCACGACTCCTCCTCCGAGCTTTCCTACGGGTCCTCCTCCTCCCGCGAGACGCCGCCGGACATCCGCGCCCCGTAAGCATGGGACCCGGAAGACCACGCCTCCTCCGTCTGGTCCGAAGACGACCAGTCCCTGACCAGCGGGGACGAAGATCTTCAGTTCCTCGCCGTCGGGGAACTGGAGTCGGAGAGCGAGGATGACCAGTTCCCCTGGGACGGCTGCCCCACCTCTGAAGAAGAGGAAGAGGAAGACGACGACGACGACGACGACTCCCTCGAGGGTTACCCGCCAGCGAAGCGCCTCCGCATGTGGTGGGACGACGACAGCAGCGACGATGAAGACGAAGATGAGGCTCCCGTAGAGGGCTATGGGAGCAGCGACGAGGAACCCATCGGCAGCAGTACCGATGAGAGTTCCGAGGACGACGACGAAGGAAGCGATGGCCCGTAGATTAAGATCTACTAGTATAGGCCTAGCAGTAGTAGATTGGTCAATAGACCCTTCTTTTGTTCTTCCTTCCCGAGCAATCGGCTCTTTCTTTGTAAGAAATCCCCTTATCAATGAAGAAAATCCCTTAATTAATTTCGCTCCCTTGCCGATTGTCGAATGGAGTTGTCGTACAGGAAGCCGACGGCAGAATATCGGCTCATCTTGCTGCCTGAGGCCAAGCTGTTGTATAAACTTATTTCGCTAAAGTCGATATCAGCGTATCGGCTCTGTTCTCTGAAGTCGATGCCCGTGCATCGGCTGTACTTGCATACTCGTTAATCTCCATACGTTTTCTCAAGTCGATGCCTCGTACATCGGCTGTGATTTTCTATATATATATATATATCCCTTTTTTTTTTACTGCGCCGATTCTGGAATCGGCCCCCTCATCTTACTGTCCATCATCCCACATGCTTGGGAAATATTTCTTGAGGTGTTGACCATTAACAGCCACGGGGAACTTTTCGCCGCTTAATTCCTCCAGCATGTATGCATTACCCTTCAAGGCCTGGACAACTTTGTACGGACCGTGCCAATTAGGAGACCACTTGCCATATGCCTTATCCCTAGTTCCCAATGGCAACACAGCTTCCCACACGAGATCGCCAACTTGGAACTCCTTTGGCCTAACCTTTTTGTTGTAAGCACGAGCCACCCTGGCTTTGTTCTCCTTAATCTTCTCCAACGACCAAAGCCTGAGTTCTGTTGCGTCCTCAATAGTGTCGCTCATCAAAGCTGCATATTCTTCAGCTGTCAGATCATTCTGAAACATGACACGTCTTGATCCAGCCGTAATTTCCCAAGGCAATACGGCCTCCTGTCCATAGACAGCACAAGCCACGTGGCAGAACCCACCGCCGGGCGTGCCAGAATGTGTTGACTGCCAAAACCCACCGGCGGGCAGCGGCCTTGTCAACACCGTAGAGCCGGGAAGAGCCTAGAGCTGCGGCTGGCTGAGACCCCTCCGAGCGACGGCCCGCAATGCTCTTCTGGTCACACGCGGCGATGCGAAGTGCAAGGGCGTGCCACCTGACCTATACCCGGTCGGTGAAGGTGATGGGGATGCCTCGCTTAGTTTC
>NC_061514.1:89976034-90016231 GCF_022539505.1 Lolium rigidum | reverse complement strand
GATAAGGATGATAATGGCGAGCGCGATGGCGAGAGCTCATATTCCACTGGGCATGAGTTCTACTGATGGGTGCGCTAGCATCTCTCCTCTTTTCTTCGCCTTTTTGGTGTTCCGATGCCAAAGGGGGAGAAGAGAGTAGAGTCTAGGACCACGGGGTTCTTTGATTGTCACAAGCCATGGGTGTTGCTTTATTTGATTCTTATATGGCTTGTGCTTATTTGCTTTGATTTCTCAAGAACCATTTGCTACTTCGAATAATTCGTGTATGGACGACTATTATGTGTGCTACTCTATGTTAGGATGATTATGTGTGCTATGTTTATATATCTTGATATGCACATCTCCATACCATGCTTGTTTCCTAAAGATATTGAGGGAGCTTCTCATGATCCACTAGTGTTGCACTTTGCATTCAAACGCAAATTCTCCAAGTGCACACTTTATGGGGGAACCGTCTCAATATCTTATATGGAATCAAGGTTTAAAGCTTATCATAATATCTATATATGACTCTAGCTCGGTTTGTCATCGTACACCAAAAAGGGGGAGATTGTAAGGGTATTTTACCCTTATCCATTATTTTGGTAACAATGACACCGTGCTAAAGTATTTGGCCTAATACATGTTTATAAGGATAATCTCAGGTATTAGGCAAAGAGGCATAAATGGTGTATCAAAGGAACAAGAAGGCTAAAGGAGACCCCCCATTTCAACAACAATCAAACGGGGGTCTACAGCAGGAATCCGGCCTGCCGCCCGGTCAGCCGGCCTGGCCGGCGTGCCTACTGGTCAACCGGTCGCCAACCGGGCGCCAACCATGCGCCGGACTAGCTCCGGTCAGCCGGCCTCCCAACCGGCGGGCCCGGCGTGCCGACCGGTCAACCGGTGGCCAACCGAGCGCCAACCGGGTGACCTCCTGGACGACGCAAAGTGACCCCGGTCGGGGTCCGGCCTGCCGACCGGTTTGGACCGGCTGGTCCGACCGGCCTCTGGACCGGACTCTCCGGTCTGTGGTCCGGTTGACCGGGACTGTCGAGAGAAAAGCTGATGTGGCAAGTGACCAACGGCCATATTTTGAAGAACACTATAAATGGCCCCTCTCCTACCTTTGAACAGTTAGGCACTACACTACAAGCTGTTCTTGAGCTCTCTCTCTCATACTCCATTGCTAGAAACACCAAAAGCCTCGGATCTCCCTCCTCCTCCACCCAAACTCAAATCCCTCCGGGGAATCAATAGAGGAGGACCCGATCTACTGTCCTACCAAGCCAAATCTCATTCCCCCTTGTATTCATCAAGAAGCTTGCTCTCTAGGGTTCCTTGGAAACCCTAGGTGGGCAAGTGTGGTCCCGTTGACGTCGAAAACCCACCGGCGGGCAGAGACGGGCAACACCGTAGAGCCGGGAACAACTAGGGCTGCGGCTGGCCCTAGTCCCTCCGAGCGACGGCCCGCAAAGCCTCCCGGTCGCACGCACCGATGTTTATCACAAGGGCGTGCCACCTGACCTATACCTGGTCGGGAAGGTGTGGATGATGCCTCGCTTAGTTTCCTGCAGGGCACACACGTAAACGTTAAATACGAGCCTCGATCGGCTCTCGGGTTATCCCGTGAATCGGCTCAAAGAGCCGATCCACCCATGATTCGGACGGGGTGTCCGAATATATGGTGGTCCTGCTTGATCAATGTAAAGCTAATGAGATCTACGACGATTTAGGGTTTTCACCGCATAATCGGATCATCCTACTCAGGTTCGGGCCTCGCGCTCGCGCACGGTGACCGTAAGCCGATCCTAGACAGGGCCTAAACACCAACACGAGGTTGATCCCCGGAACATCCGTTCTAGGACTAGCAAACGTCACCCTACACGCCGCTGGATCCTCCGCCCCTTGTAAGGCCTAACTATTGCAGATATTAAACTAATCCTTGTAGAACAAGGAGCAATCGTAACGGATCAGATCTACTAAACTATGATCAAGCGGGTGCCGCCCCTACACCTAAGATAGGTGTAAGGGCGGCTAGACACGCAAGGGTTGCACTACGAAAGCATGCAAGCATGAAGAACAATGCTAACCCTAACATGTCTAAGATAACTACGTTGCTCGCCATCAAAAAGGCTTCAGCACGAGCAACGCATGAACAACGTAGGCAGGCTTGTGCTGCCTAGATCGCAAGATGCGATCTAGGCAGCATGATGCTTACCGGTAGAAACCCTCGAGACGAAGGAGTTGGCGATGCGCCGAGATTTGTTTGTGGTTGAACGTTGGTTGTTTTCTATTCCATAAACCCTAGGTACATATTTATAGTCCAGACGGACTTTCTAATGTGGGCGTGCACCAAACCGTGCACGAGTAAGATTCTAACTTCTAAACTAAGATGCGATCTAATATGTTACGTATACATGGGCAATTAAGCCCAACTTGGTATAAAAGGCCGATTCACGTATCTCTTCTATATATATATTCTTCAAGTCCATCTTGATCGCGGCCCACCTCTCGACTTGGTCAAATTCTGGTGATAACACATGCCCCCTGGTTTTGGAAATGACATTTCCAAAATCATTACGCTTTCTTTCGTCGGGTCATGTCGTGGCGAGCGGAACCGCCGCAGAATCTTCCATCATCACGCCTCGCCTCCTGGGCTTCTCTGTATGCACCGTCAATCCCGGCCTCACGTCCTCGAGAACCGTCATGGCATTAAATCTCCACTACACTCTCTTTATTTATCTGTGCCAAACGGTTCACCACTCCATCGCCTTGCTCTGCTCCGTTCACCAAACCAAAAAACCCTTCTCTTCTGCGACCATGTCTTCCTCTTCCTCCTCTGCTTCGGTGCACCTCTCTCCAACCATTGCCGAAGAACAAAGAAGAGGACGATCTCCGCTCCGGGCGCACCCCATCTCCTCTCGACAAGGAGAAGAAGGGAGGAGAAGCGGAGAAGACCAAGGCCTCCCCTCCACCAAGCTCCCGCCGAAGAAGCGCTCACGCACGTGGGCGGACAGCGAGGACGACGGTGATGACGAGGAAGAAGAAGATGAGGAGGAGGAAGATGATTCCTCCGCCTCCATTGGGTATCCTCCAACGAAGCGCTTCCGCGGCTGGGCGGATAGCGAGGACGATGATGATGACGAGGAGGAGGAAGAGGCTACAGCCGACGGCTGGGGCAGCAGCTGCGAGGAGCTTCCCGGGAGCAGCGCCGACGACCTTGACGACGGCGACGATGAGGACAGCGACGACTAGTAGAATAGGACTAGCAGTAGCAGTGTACTAGGCGCTAGATCCCTCTTTTGAGAGCCATCGGCTTTTCTTGTAAAGCTGCTCCTTTGAATTAATGAGAATTGTTCTTCTAATTTCTCCTTTCATTAATCCAATTTTCATCCTTCCGCCCGCCACACCAAGACCGATAGTGACGAATCGGGTTATCATTGTTTTTCTCGACCGTGGCGTTTTGCAGTCCCGCAGCCGATGACTATTCATCGGCTAATTTGAGGAACCAATCTCTTCTCTTCTTGCAGCACCAGTACGGTCCAAACCTCGTACCAGACGACGGCTCTTCCTTCCCAGTTCCTCCCCGAGATGATCATGACGCAATAACAACCGAGGTAACTCCAATCGGCTCTTAAACATAGGGCACCTATAGGCCTGTTGCCCCCCGAGTCTCAGCCAAAACAAAACAGAGGCGAGGATACGCGAATTAGCTGTATGGACCTGGGTTTGATCATGTCTGAGGGAGCTTCTTATGCAGAGCCAGCCGATTTGAACATAAATCGGCTTCTCAAAGCAGAGAGCCTTCAAGGTGAGCTGCCCCCCGAGCCTTCTTCAGTTCTTGCCGGCCAGGTCGGCTCCTTTCCTTTGGTGGATCTGATGCGGTCCATCCTTGACCTGATCCGCATGTCCAGGCTGCTCCTGGCATTGTTCTTGAAGAGAGGATCTAAGTCCTTAGACTACTCTATTGAGGAGCTCTTCCATTAGTGCTCCCTGACCCTCTGATCGTAACAGTTACTCCTCTTAAGTCGATGTCTCGTCGCATCGGTTGTGCTCGAAAATTTTCGAATTTTCAGATTTTCGAATTTTCAGATTTTTTGGCCGACTGGTGCATCGGCCCCCATACTCCAATACCCATCACCAAAAGATGAGATGCTTCCGTTGCATATCCTCGTATTTTGTCCCCCTGGGTGCCCCCCCGAGCCGATTCTGTCAAGAGAATTGATGGTATCGGCTCTGTTGGATAATATGTTGAACCCGAGCGTAACGGTGGGTGAGGATAATTTTGGCCGATTGCTGGAATCGGCCTCCACGTTGCTTGCTCGGTGAAGGTTTTGTAATGCCCCTTCATGAATTTTTTGGGGCCGATCACAAGGATCAGCCTCGCCATGTTTGCTCATTGACGTGTTCTTGCTATTCGTCCAGGCCGGTAGATAAGACCAGCCCAATCTCTGATTTTATCATGTTGGTGCGCTTGCTGTCGTCCACCTTGGATGTATCGTGTACCCGTGGAGCGCTAAGCTTTGCCGGAAGAACGAGCACCATGTTTGTGCCAGCCGATGCTTCATCATCGGCTTTCCTTTGCTTGGGGCGCCACTCCATTTTCCGTGGACGACCCTCTTCATCCAGGGTTCGCTGAACCTTTGCAGCCAGATCAGGCCTTGCTTTCCTCAATGTATGCAAGTATAACCTCTCGGCTTCTTCCAGGCCGCGCAATCGTTGAACCCTGCGTTTCTGGGAACGGCTAAGTCCGTCAGGGCACCACCTTGGCCGGTGGTACCTGTCTTCCTCTTCTCCCTCGTCTTCTGAATCTTCGAGATCTTCCAACCGAGGGGACTCAGCTCGTTTGCTCTGTGGCGGGAGAGGTCCTAAGCGCTCGAACACGGACACGTTGGCTGCCTCCTTCTTCTTCCGGTTGCATTACGGGCAATTGCCGATTGTTGGCAATCGGCTCATTCCCGAATCCCGGCAGTGCTCGAAGAAAGGACAATCCCGGTGCCTCGTCCTCGTCGTCTTGCTCCCTTGCCTTTCCCTTGGCACAACGCTCGTGCTCCTCCTCATCGCGATTCCGCCGACGATGTCTTCCGGCTTCTCCGGCCGGACGAACTCTTTCATCGTCATCGCCTGGACCGTCGGCGTTGGTCGTACCGACCCACATACTTGCCGAGGGGGTGATCGCAGAGAGGTCGCTGATATCTTATGTTCTTCACTTCTCCCTCTCGTGACGTAGCGCTTGCCGTCTTGGCGGAGCCGATCGCGTGGAGCGGCTTCCTCTGTTTCTTTGTCTGTGAGAGCAGCTGCCCTCATCTCCATCCTTGCCGCCGTGGTGTCCAAGATCTACCATGTTGATATTGCACAGGAAACCCGGCCGGCACCCCGCATGGCAAGCATACTCCACCATGTTCACGGCGGGGAAGGGCTGGGTATCGACCTTCATGGCGTACTCGGTTGAAAATTAGACGCCCGTTCTCTATCGCCGCTTGGATGTGCTGCCGCCACACCCTGCAGTCGTTGGTGGTGTGGGAGAACGTGTTATGCCATTTGCAGTATGGCCTTCCGTTCAGCTCTTGCACCGTGGGGAACTTGTGGCCTTCGGGTACCTTTATACGCTTCTCCGTGAGTAAGAGATCAAAGATCTGCTCCGTTTTGGTCACGTCGAAGTCGAACCCCTTCGGAGGGCCTTGTGGCTTCACCCATTTGTGTCACGGGCCTCGACGCTCGAGTCCATTCAACCCATTTGCGGGTCACGGGGCCTGTCGCTCGAGTCCATTCAGCCACTTGCTACCTCCTCGATCTCCCATGGCACCTTCATCTTCGTCCGCACTCAACCACGGTCACCACCCGCTTGAATTTGTCCTGGTAAACATCCGGGTGGCGCTGTTCATATGCGGTCAGCTTCGCACCATGTGCGCTAACGAAGGGTAGTACTGCTTGGGAGGCCACGTCCTTGATTGATGATGAGAGACCCACCACCGCCAACTCGGCCGCTTCTTTTTCACTTATACGAGCCGAAAAGCATCGGTTCCTAATGGTCTCGAAGCGGCTGGACGTATTCCGCCACTGTCTCCCCGCGCTTCTGTCGTACTTGCGCTAGATCGGCAAAACCAACATCGGAAGCCTCTGAGTGATATTGCTCATGGAACTGTTCTTCCAACTGCTTCCAAGTTTGGATGGAGTTCGGTGGCAGCGATGTGTACCACCCGAAAGCCGATCATGTGAGGGACTGTGAGAAGAACCTCACGCGCAACTCATCTGACGCTGAGATCGTGCCCAGCTGTGCCAAATATCAGCTCACATGCTCGATGGAGCTGGACCCATCTGATCCACTAAACTTTGTGAAGTCCGGGAGCCGATATTTGGGTGGCAGCGGGATCGGTTCGTAGCTGTTGGGGTACGGCTTGGTGTAGCCGAACGCCTTCCTTTTCGGCATCATACCGAACCGATCTTTCAGAATTGTACAAATCTGATCCGCTGTGATGGCCGAAGGTGTCGAACCCCGAAGATTCGCCGGGGTGGCATACTTAACCAGCCATGCTTGCTTTTCCGGTTCTAAGCCAAGCTGCAGGAGCTGGGCTTTGGAGGTTCGTCGGGGTGGCGTACTTAGCCAGCCACGATTGCTTCTCGGGATCGGCTCCCGACGTTCCTCCTGCCGTTCCGGAGGCCGGCCGATATTGCAGCCTGGTTCGAGAGTGCCCAGGCGTTGCGGTCCGGTACGTATGCGCACGTGTATCCGTGCGGGATCTCCTTAGGTGGCTCAGGTAGGAATTGGTAGTCACTAGGATCATCACCAACCTTGTAGACGACGTATGCCGATGAGTTCGGCAGTTCCGGTGCTACCCATGCGAACGGCTGGGGCTGGAGCGGCATCTCTCCTTTGAAAGTCCCCAGAGCCGGTCCCGACGGGGAGTACCGGTGACTCATGATTTCCTGGACGACGCGCGAGCGACACGCTCCAAGGTGTTCACCGGGCTCTCGAGTGGCGGTGCGGCGAATGAGCCACCATGTAGTTGATCTCCTGCCGCGGCGACCGGTGCGTTCTTCCGACGGAGCGGACAGGTCCACTCCATCGAGCGCGCCTTCGGGTGTGAAACCCTTCCACCCGACGCCATGGGAGCGGGTTCGGTGGAAGGAGCCGATGAGTTCGGCTTCGAGGGTTGCCTTGATCTCGTCATGCTTCTTCTTGAGCTCATCGGGCAGATCCGCGTACGTGACCGGATGTCTTCCGCCATCTCGGATGTAGATGGCGATGTCGTGGATGTCGTCGACGGTCCCACCGGGCGTGCCGAGAATGTGTTGACGTCGAAACCCACCGGCGGGCGGAGACGGTCAACACGGTAGAGCCGGGAACAACTAGGGCTGCGGCTGGCCCCGAGTCCCTCGGAGCGACGGCCCGCAAAGCCTCCCCGGTCGCACGCGCCGATGTTTATCACAAGGGCGTGCCACCCGACCTATACCTGGTCGGGAAGGTGTGGATGATGCCTCGCTTAGTTTCTGCGGGGCACACACGTAAACGTTAAATACGAGCCTCGATCGGCTCTCGGGTTATCTCGTGAATCGGCTCAAAGAGCCGATCCACCCATGATTCGGACGAGGTGTCCGAATATATGGTGGTCCTGCTTGATCAAGGTAAAGCTAATGAGATCTACGACGATGTAGGGTTTTCACCGCATAATCGGATCGTCCTACTCCAGGTTGGGCCTCGCGGCCACGCACGGTGATCGTAAGCCGATCCTAAACAAGGCCTAAAAACCAACGCGAGGTTGATCCTCGGAACATCCTGCTTAGGGCCAACGAACGACACCCTACGTGCCGCTGGATCCTCCCCCCTTTGTAAGGCCTAACTATTGCAGATGTTAAACTAATCCTTGTAGAACAAGGAGCAATCGTAACGGATCAGATCTACTAAACTATGATCAAGCGGGGTGCCGCCCCTACACCTAAGATAGGTGTAAGGGCGGCTAGACATGCAAGGGTTGCACTACGAATGCATGTAATATGAAGAACAATGCTAACCCTAACATGGCTAAGATAACTACGTTGCTCGCCATCAAAAAGGCTTCAGTACGAGCAACGCGTGAACAACGTAGGCAGGCTTGTGCTGCCTAGATCGCAAGATGCGATCTAGGCAGCATGATGCTACCGGTAGAAACCCTCGAGACGAAGGAGTTGGCGATGCGCCGAGATTTGTTTGTGGTTGAACGTTGGTTGTTGTCTATTCCATAAACCCTAGGTACATATTTATAGTCCAGGGGACTTTCTAATGTGGGCGTGCACCAAACCGTGCACGAGTAAGATTCTAACTTCTAAACTAAGATGCGATCTAATATGTTACGAGATACACGGGCAATTAAGCCCAATTTGATATAAAAGGCCGATTCACGTATTTCTCCTCTATGTATATTCTTCAAGCCCATCTTGATCGCGGCCCACCTCTGACTCGGTCAAATTCTGGTGATAACAACATGTTACAAGTTGAAAGCAACCGCTGAAACTTAATCTTCCTTTGTGTTGCTTCAATACCTTTACTTTGATTTATTGCTTTATGAGTTAACTCTTATGCAAGACTTATTGATGCTTGTCTTGAAGTACTATTCATGAAAAGTCTTTGCTTTATGATTCATTTGTTTACTCATGTCATTACCATTGTTTTGATCGCTGCATTCATTACATATGCTTACAATAGTATGATCAAGGTTATGATGGCATGTCACTCCAGAAATTATCTTTGTTATCGTTTACCTGCTCGGGACGAGCGAGAACTAAGCTTGGGGATGCGATACGTCTCCGACGTATCGATAATTTCTTATGTTCCATGCTACATTATTGATGATATCTACATGTTTTATACACATTATATGTCGTATTTATGCATTTTCCGGCACTAACCTATTAACAAGATGCCGAAGAGCCGGTTGCTATTTTACTGCTGTTTTTGGTTTCGAAATCCTAGTAAAGAAATATTCTCGGAATTGGACGAAATCAACGCCCAGGGTCCTATTTTTGCACGAAGCTTCCAGAAGACCGAGGGGGAAAGGAAGTGGGGCCACGAGGCGCCGCCACAATAGGGCGGCGCGGCCCAAGCCCTGGCCGCGCCGGCCTAGCGTGTGGGGCCCTCGTGTGGCCCCCCGCGTTGCCCTTCGCCTACTTAAAGTCTTCGTCGCGAAACCCTCTGTAGCGAGAGCCACGATACGGAAAACCTTGCGAGACGCCGCCGCCGCCAATCCCATCTCGGGGGATTACGGGAGATCACCTCCGGCACCTTGCCGGAGAGGGGAATCATCTCCCGGAGGACTCTTCATCGCCATGATCGCCTCCGGAGTGATGAGTGAGTAGTTCACCCCTGGACTATGGGTCCATAGCAGTAGCTAGATGGTCGTCTTCTCCTTACGTGCTTCATTGTTGGATCTTGTGAGCTGCCTAACATGATCAAGATCATCTATCTGTAATACTATATGTTGTGTTTGTCGGGATCCGATGGATAGAGAATACTATGTTATGTTAATTATCAAGTTATTACCTATGTGTTGTTTATGATCTTGCATGCTCTCCGTTATTAGTAGAGGCTCTGGCCAAGTTTTTGCTCTTAACTCCAAGAGGGAGTATTTATGCTCGATAGTGGGTTCATGCCTCCATTAAATGCGGGACGGTGACGGAAAGTTCTAAGGTTGTGGATGTCTTGTTGCCACTAGGGATAAAACATTGATGCTATGTCTAAGGATGTAGTTATTGATTACATTACGCACCATACTTAATGCAATTGTCACGTTGTTTTGCAACTTAATGCTGGAAGGGGTTCGGATGATAACCCGAAGGTGGACTTTTTAGGCATAGATGCATGCTGGATAGCGGTCTATGTACTTTGTCGTAATGCCCAATTAAATCTCACTATATTTATCATATCATGTATGTGCATTGTTATGCCCTCTCTATTTGTCAATTGCCCGATCTGTAATTTGTTCACCCAACATGCTTTTATCTTATGGGAGAGACACCTCTAGTGAGCTGTGGACCCGGTCCTATTCTTTACATCGCATACAATCTACTGCAATTGTTCTTTCTTGTTTTTACGCAAACAATCATCTTCCACGCAATACGGTTAATCCTTTGTTACGGCAAGCCGGTGAGATTGACAACCTCACTTTGTTTCGTTGGGGCAAGGTACTTTGGTTGTGTTGTGCGGGTTCCACGTTGGCGCCGGAATCCCTGGTGTTGCGCCGCATTACATTCCGCCACCATCAACCTTCAACGTGCTTCTTGGCTCCTCCTGGTTCGATAAACCTTGGTTTCTTTCTGAGGGAAAACTTGCTACTGTCTGCATCACACCTTCCTCTTGGGGTTCCCAACGGACGTGTGTCAACTTCACGCATCACGCCTCGTAGTAGATGTCGGGGTCGTCAAGACCCTCCAGGTAGGTCTCGTTGAATTGACGCCAAGCATCATTCTGGGGCTCAAACTAGTGCGCCCATAGGGACGAGTCCAGAGCATACATAGGGTCCTGCCGCAGGAAGGCCATGCAATGCAAGATCTCACGGTGGTGTTAGTGGCGGAGATAGGACATCAATCATGTGTAGTCAGTTAAAACTTATGTAGTTAAATATATGTATTTGTATGTACTTTTTATTTTTTTTAGCCCACTTGAAGCTTGTATTGCCAAAATATGTATAGTCAATTGACTATACAGCTGAGGCGTGTGGCTCCACCACTAGGTGGCGAGCCGGGCCCCGCGTGGGGATGGCTAGGAAGGGAACCCTGGCCTGGTTCAAATGCCACCTTTGAAGGAGATACACATCCGGTCAGGGCAACGACACGCCCGCCTCGGTGAACTGGTGCACTACCTCCACCTCGATGTAGTCCCGCCACTCGGAGCGCAACACGGGAGGTGGTCGCGTTTCCCTAAGAGCCGATGCGTAGAAGAAGAAGAAGCGGCAACCGCAATTGCCACCAGAGCTGGAGCCGCCCACCTCATGGTCATTGCGGCCGAGGTGGAACAACCTGCCGTCCTTCGCCATGGCAGCGAGGCCGAGGTGCGCTAGCTAGGGGTCTCTCCATTGAAGCTTTGAGTGCTAGGTGCACAACAGAGTGGCTTCGGGAACCGATGGGGCATGGGGGAACGACACGTCCCCATTAAAGAAGGACCACGTGGGCGTCTCAGGCTGAAATATCTATGGAGGACAACGACAGCCGCGCTATCCACAGTAACCGAAAACAACCTAAAATTTTGGTTCGCTTTGCGGGCGAAGCAGACCAAAATCACCGCCTCGTTCATTTAGGCTACATCATTGGGTCTTGTCTTTAAACCACACGAAGAGCAACGCCACAATCTATCTCTATGCAGGGCCGTTGAAGATGGTCTTACGTGGCTTGTAAACAATGCATATGTCCTTAGGGTTTACGACCATGCTTACCTCAGTACACTCCACATGGCTCGATGTTTCAAGATAATATGGTTTGTCATATGCATTACTATTGACCTCGTAACTTATCCGGGGAGCTTTGCCATGCATAACCCTGTTGAAAACGGTGATCGGTGCAACACATTGATGTCGTTGTTGGAACCGGCCATGACAAAGAATGAATACCAAATCCATAAATCTTGAGATATGACTGCTTCATGAATGATAGTGCGTCCCTCCGCATGCCCGCTGTAATGACCCTATCATCCAAATGGACAGTTCTTCCACTTCCAGTGCATGCAATCTATGCTGTCAATTATTCTTGGGAACTCTCTAGACTCGTTGATAGGAAACTTCCGCCTTGTATCCTCAACTGTTGGCTCCCTACAGTAATGCAGCCCGAACACGGTAATAAAGGCTCGGCGAAACCGGTCCATGGACTTAAGACAGGTGCTCTCACCCATTTGAAGATACTCATCGAATATATCAGCAGCCATTCTATATGATAGCATGCGAATAGCTGCGGAGCATTTTTGGTAGGAGGTGAAGCCTAACGCACCTGTTGCATCGGGCATGCATTGGAAGTAGGGGTCATAGTCTCTGACGCCCCATAGAATAACCATGAACATGTCCCTTGACATCCTGTACCGACGCCGGAACAATTTTTCAGGGAACACCAATTTTTCCGGGAACACTAGAGGTGCCCTTCCACTCTGTTGCGCGACAGGTTTTTTGAGCGCCCTTCACAGAGCCCCGGTGCACCGGCGTCTCGTGTAGGATGGAGGCCGCAACAGTAGCCATTGTCTGTGTCAACTGATCGAACTCCTCATCGGAAGAGGAGTCAACGACCTCCGCACGAAACTTGTGCATCATCTGCCACATGTCCATCTATGTTGATAGGAACTACGGGTCAATGGTCACGCACAATAGCACCGAAAACACGAGTAAGAAACCTACTGACGCAACTGACCGAACACGTCATGGGCGGCGAGGCCGAGCGGCGCAACCGACAAAGTTTGGCCCCCAAACAGGCGACAGGTGCACGCTACAGAATACCCCTACTAAGAGCATCTCTAGTCGCGTCCCCCAAATGACGTTTGGGGGACGGAGGACAAGAAATGGAGAAAAACGCGTTCCAGTCGCGTCCCCCAAACCTAAATAGCGTCTTATTTTATGTCCGGCGTCCCCGGTAGAGACTCTATGTACAGAGTCTCTACCGGGGACGCCGGACACAAAAATAGCGTCCGGACGCATGCATGCAACCCCTACTCCCCACATGTCATTATGTTTTCCCACACTTTCTCCCACCTACTTTTTCCACATGGGGTGGTCTCTTCTATTAAAATGCATGCATCCGGACGCTGTTTGAGGGACGCGGCTGGGAAGAGTCTCTTTTTTTTTACAGATTTTTAGTCTCTTTTTGTCCGGCGCGGTCCTAAACGTCCCCCAAATCATTTGTGTCGGACGTTTTTTGAGGGACGCGACTGGAGATGCTCTAAGATCCTGTTCTCCGGTGCGGCGAGGACCGAGCCGACGACATGTACTGTGGCGGTGCAGCAGTGGTGGGCTTGGTGTGGTGACATTGCACTAGGGCAGCAAAGAAGGGGGAAAAGAAGCAAATCGAAGCGGTCGATTTCGCTGTTTCTGACGCGCAGGACCGGGTAAGAAAAGGAGCACGCTCGGCGCGACCGCGCAGCATCCGCCGAGACGCAAACATACCGCATATTTGGACCAGGTTTGCATCGTCACGGACGACCCGATCATTTTGCGTCGTCCGCTAGAAGAGAACCCAATGCATTTTCAGACGCAAACGGGTCGCTCAACTTTGTGATCCCGCATCAACACTTCTCCGTTTTGTTTCTCTCTCCTAGGGTTAGGGCGATCTCAATGGCGATCACCGTGACCTAGGGCCAGAATCAATCTCTGAGTCGTCTTCGTGAGGGCGATCTCTCTCTTTGTTCTTCTGCTCTGCTGTCGTGCCCTAGAAGACCTCCTTCTGTATCTCTGCGCTGACTCGGGGCGATTAAGGGGCTCTCCTGGATTGCTGCGCGCCCTTGGTTAGTTGCGCGATCGAAGGGGTCGATGATGACGGGCCCGATAGAGGTGACCGGAAGGGACAAGATGGTGGCGAAACCCCCCTTGGTGGGGGCTGGTGGAGTGACGGAGAACCTTGCGGGGTTTCTTCAGAGGCGGCGGCGGCGACGGCCGGATCTGGGGACAATGTTGAGGAGATGATGGGCCGCCTCCGGCTGACGGCGGCTGAGGCAGTGGCGGTGGTTTTGGATGACGATAAGGAAGATGTCCAGGTTCACTCGCCATGGGCGATCGTCGGAAAGGTGCTGTCCCCGAGTATCTTACATATCAATACGTTTGCCGCAGCTCTGCGACCTGCGTGGGGAAACCCGCGCGGCCTTGTCTTTAATTCTGCAGGCGACAACCTGTTTGTGGCTGAATTTGGGACGAAGGGGGATATGGACCGTGTGGTGCATGGCCCTCCATGGGTGGTGGGCAAGCGTGGGGTTCTCTTGCAAGATTTCAATGTTGATGTGAAGCCCAAGGATATGATTTTCAATGGTTTGAAGGTTTGGGCAAGGATTTTCAACTTACCTTTTGGATATATGCACAAGCGTTGGGGTGCTGTGATTGCTGGTTCTCTGAGCAGGGAGGGAACTGTCCCGATTGTGGACTGTGATGCTGCGGCGAGTCTTTGGGGTAGCTACATGCGAGTCCGGGTTGAAGTGGACGTGGATAAACCGCTCCGGCGGGGAGTCACGGTCTTCTCCCAACGCCGGAATGCCACCGACTGGTTTGATGTACAGTATGAGGATCTCCCTCACTACTGTTTCTCATGTGGGTTGATCGGTCACTCTTCCACTGATTGCAATGATCCTGGGGAGCATGACGCGGCAGGAAAATTACCCTACTCGGCTGATCGCCTGTGTACTCCGGATGACAGAAAGAGGAGATCACAAGGGGCGGCCTCGTCGAGTGGATCAGTATCGACAGGCCAGGGCTCGATTCCTCCTCATGGGGACAAGGAGAAACCTGGTCAGTCCTCGAACAAGAACGGCCCAGACAGCAAAAGAAGAAGCCGGAGACTGGTGAGGTATCTTCCCCAGTCAAGAAGCAGCAGGCCCGTCCTCGTTCTGCCAATGCCCGGACTGTTAGAGGTCAGGGGAAAGATAAGGGTCTGGCCCAGGCGGGTGAGACCCAAAATGTGGGACAGAAACGGAAGTCTCAAGCATATCGTCCTAAGGCACAGATAGCCGCAGCAGTGACAACGGATGATTCGCTGGCGTTGGTGGTGCACCATGACACGGCTGCGCAGGGGGTCGGTGAGGTGCAGATTGAAGTAGAAGAAACTAGCACTGATTCCAATAAGAAGCTGAGAAAGGATGTCACTTTTGGACCGGCGGGTCAGGCGGAGGCTGTTGATCAGCCCCGCCAGACGCAATGAATGCCTTATGCTGGAACTGTCGTGGTCTTGGGACGGATGCGACAGTTGGCGAGCTTCGCTACCTAGTGAAGACTCATCGTCCTGCCCTCCTCTTTCTCTCGGAGACAAAGATGGAGGAGTCCAGAGTGCGGAGATTCATGTGGTCTCTGGGATATTCTGGTTGCTTTGCTGTTAGCAGCGTTGGCCTAAGCGGTGGTTTAGGCCTTTTTTGGTCATCTCCTTTGGCTGTTTCTGTCAGAGGTTTCAACAATCGATGAATTGACACTCTTATCACTCCGGAGTCTGGAACAGAATGGAGAATGACCTTCGTATATGGGGAACCGAAGCGCGAGTTGCGACATGAATTCTGGTCTCATCTCCGGTCTCTGAACACAACCTGGAGTGGGCCATGGATTTGCTGTGGGGATTTTAACGAGGTGCTTAGTCAAGATGAACACCTGTGACCTCGGGATAGAACAGAAGCGCAAATTGTTGCCTTTCAGGACTGTCTACAAGACTGTGGTTTGATGGATTTGGGCTTTGAGGGTCCAAAGTTCACATGGTCTAATCGACAGGATGCTGACACCCATGTCAAAGTGCGGCTTGATCGGGCTATAGCCAATGCCAATTTTAATCAGCTCTTTGAAGACTGCTCTGTGGACAATATCATCACCACGACGTCTGATCATTATGCAGTGTTGGTCAAGCTTATTTCTGATCCTAGACGTAGAGTGAACCAGCCAGTTTCTTTGTCGTTCCGATATGAAGCCTTCTGGAGGCGTGCTCCGGACTATAAGGACACGCTGGAGGCTGCCTGGGCCGCAAGCAGTGACGGCCCACCCTCCCTCCATTCGACCTGGGCTAAACTGAATCGTATGGCGCCAACGTTGAAGGACTGGAGCCAGGCTACGTTCGGTTCGGTGAAGAAGAAAATAAGACGGTTAGAACAGCAGCTTTTTGTCCTCCGTGGCCAGCAGTTGTCTGATGCGTCTGTTAGGGAGGAAAGGGATATTGAACGCCAGCTCTGTGATTTATTTGAGTGTGAGGAGATTATGGCGAAGCAGCGTTCTAGAGTGGAGTGGCTCCGTGAGGGAGACCGCAACACAGCTTTCTTCCATGCTAAAGCCTCGGCTCGCAAGCGCACCAATAAAATTAGCTCTTTGCAGCGAGCAGATGGCTCTAAATGTGAGTCTCAAGGGGAGATAAAGGGTATGGTTCATCAGTTTTATGAACATTTATTTTCCTCTGAACCTTGTGACTCAATTGATGCAGTTCTGGATGCTATACCTGTCAAAGTTACGGATGAGATGAATGCTGATTTGTGCAAGCCGCACACTGATGAGGAGATCGAGGCTGCTTTATTTCAGATGGGACCAACTAAGGCGCCTGGACCTGATGGGTTTTCAGCTCTCTTTTACCAGACCCACTGGGATTTCTTCAAAAACGAGATTTGTGATGTTGTGAGGAGCTTTTTGGGAGGAGGGGACATTCCCGAGGGGTTGTGTGATTCCATTATTGTGCTCATCCCCAAAGTTGCCAAGCCGAAACATCTGAAATTTTTTCGTCCCATTAGCTTGTGCAATGTCCTCTATAAGATAGCTTCCAAGGTGTTAGCAAACAGACTAAAAGTGATTTTACCTGAAATCATTTCGGAACAGCAGAGTGCATTTGTGCCTGGGCGGTTAATCACTGATAATGCTCTGATTGCTTATGAGTGCCTGCATACGATTAGGAACCAGAATACAAAGAAACCCTTTTTTGCGCTGAAGATTGATATGGTGAAAGTGTATGATAGGGTGGAGTGGAGTTATCTCCATGGGTGTCTATGCAAGCTTGGTTTTGATTCCTCTTGGATTCAATCGGTAATGAGATGTGTCACCTGTGTGCGCTATGCAGTTCGAGTTAATGGAGAACTGACAGAACCGGTTGTTCCATCCGGAAGGGATTCGGCGGGGAGATCCCATCGGTCCTTACTTATTTCTTCTACTGCATCGAAGGTTTGTCGAGTTTACTGCATCAAAGGGAGAACCGAGGTGAGCTACAAGGTATCCGTAATGGTCGACTCGGTCCCCCTATATCCCACTTACTGTTTGCAGATGACAGCATCTTCTTTGTAAGGAGTGATAATCGGAGTGTGGATGCTCTGAAGAATACTCTTAAGGTTTATTGTGAAGGCTCAGGCCAGAAGATAAATCTGGATAAGTCATCGGTTTTCCTTGGTCCGCACTGTCCAGACCTTGTGAAAGATAGGGTGAAAACAAAGTTGGAGGTACAGAGTGAAGAACTCAACGATTTCTTTCTTGGGATGCCCACTTCTGTTGGACGATCTCCCACAGCTACTTTCAACTTTCTGTATGATAAATTGTGGAAATACATCAACGGTTTATCGGGTAGACCACTATCGAGGGCTGGTAATGAAGCTCTATTGAAAGCAGTGATCCAGGCCATTCCTACTTTTATCATGAGTTGCTTCCAATTACCTGTAACCACATGTGATAAGATGAAATCTGTCATTGCCAATCAGTGGTGGGGTTTGGAGGATGGGAAGAAGAAAATCCACTGGAAATCTTGGGCTTGGCTTTCAACGCCCAAGGTGCTTGGGGGTATGGGTTTCCGCGACCTAGGGCTGTTCAATCAAGCGATGTTAGCCAAACAGGCGTGGCGCCTTCTTACAGTCCCGGATTCCCTCTGTGCGAGGGTGTTAAAAGGTAGATACTTTCCAAATTCGGACTTCTGGCATGCTCAAAAACCGAGGTCATCCTATTATACATGGCGGAGTCTGTTACATGGAAAGGTTTTACTTCTTGAAGGCATTCGCTGGGGTATTGGTGATGGCAAAACAGTGAAGATTTTGGGAGACAACTGGGTGCCTCAGGTCCCTCCGTCCATGATCAAATCACGTTCTCCGATACCTGCGGTGGCGACTGTCAGTTGTCTTATGAACGAGGAGTCAGCCTCGTGGAATCATGAGAATGTCCATGCCTTCTTTGAACAAGATGTTGCGGCAAAGATTCTACAAGTTCCGATCTCTCGACACGCTGGGGAGGACTTTGTCTGTTGGCCCTATACCCGTCATGGCATGTACACAGTACGCTCCGGCTATAATCTGGCGCGGTCAGAGAAATTTCTGCGTACAAGAAGCAAGGCAGGAGGTCTTAGCTCGAATTGGATGTCAAATGAGAAGCAATGGAAGGCGATCTGGAAGGTTAAGGCCCCTGGGAAGATGAAAATTCATATGTGGCGTTTCGCGCAGGACTATCTTCCTTCGGGGATCCAGTTGCGGAAGAGACAGGTCCCAGATACAGGACCATGTGTGTTCTATGATCGTATGGAGGGTCTGGACCATGCTCTCTTGACGTGCCAGTTTGCTCGTGTTGTGTGGCGTGAAGTGAAACAGCGTATCCCTCTTCGGCTGGAGCGCAAGACTTTTACCACATACCGGCAATGGCTCTTTGATTTCTTGGACAGGTCTGATGATCTCCAGGCTACCACTCTTGCCGTAACTCTGTGGCACATTTGGGAGGCAAGGAATGAAGCGAGGAATTCCAACACTAAGCCGAATCCGATTTAGACTTGTGCGAAGATCCTAGCCTATGTTGATCTCATTAAGGAGAACCTGTTCAAAACAACACCCGCATCTAGGTGTGACTCCAGAAAACCAGTTCCAAAATGGAGCCCACCGCCGCAGGGTGTGATTTGTCTTATGTCGGATGCAGCTTTGTTTGACAGTGAAGGGTTTATGGGGCTAGGTGTGGTGGCGCGGGATCACAAGGGTTCTCTCTTGGTTGCTTGTCGCCAGCGGATCCAAGGCTTGCTCTCTCCTGAGGAAGCCGAAGCTCTAGCCCTTCAGCGTGCTGTCCAGTTGGCCCAGGTGGAAGGCTATGATAAGGTGGTATTCACCTCAGATTGTCTCTCCTTAATACAACGCCTCAAATCTGGTGTGATGGACCGATCAAATGCTGGCATTTTGGTTAGTGGCATCAAGGAGCTGACTACTTCGTTCACGTCAGTCTCCTTCTCTCATGTGAGTCGTATTCTCAATGTAGCAGCGCACACTTTAGCTAAGTCTTGTGTTAGTTTTGCCTCTTCTGAGGTTTTCTATTCTGTTCCGGATTGCATCTGGGGAACTTTTTTTAATGATATGATTTGATCAATAAAGCGCTGTTTACAGGTAAAAAAAAAACTTTGTGATCCCGCGACGGCCGACTGGTCGACATGACCTCAGCGATGACGATAAGCACTTTGATGAATGCAGAATTGGTAATTGCTATGTTCTTTATTACACGTCAAGAGATGTGGCGATTTTAGAAAACAAATGCTCGGAGATTTGAGTTTTATATACCTGAGAGTGTCATGTCACAGATTGGCATTATGTCCCGCCTTGTACATACTCTGAAACTGGAGCTTAGCGTAGATGATGGCGTACGCGCACTTTAACAATTTTAATCAGCTTAGCCACTTAGCGAGCTGCTCAGTTGAGGAACATGAAGCTTCTGCGTATATAACCTGCCATAGGCCCAGGTTCATCAGCAACCAAATCAGCACCACGGCACGGCACTGAGAACTGGGAAGTGAGAAACACACGGCGATGGGGAGCGAGAACCACGCGGCAATGGAGTCCGTGGCCGTCGTGGCAGTGCCGTTCCCGGCGCAGGGCCACCTGAACCAGCTGCTGCACCTGTCGCTGCAGCTCGCGTCGCGCGGGGTGGAGGTGGACGTGCACTACGCCGCGCCGGCGGCACATATCCGTCAGGCTCGCGCGCGCGTGCACGGCTGGGACCAGGAGGCGCTCCGCTCGATCCAGTTCCACGACCTTGGCATCTCCAGCTACGTCTCCCCGCCTCCGGACCCCACCGCCGACTCCCCGTTCCCGTCCCACATCCTGCCCCTCTTCGACGCCTACATCACCGGCGCGCGCGCCCCGCTCGCGGCGCTACTCCACGAGCTCTCTGCTTCCCGCCGCCGCGTCGTCGTCGTGCACGACCGCCTGAACGCCTTCGCCGACGAGGAGGCGGCGCGGCTGCCCAACGGCGAGGCGTTCGGGCTGCACTGCTTGGCCGCGTCCATCCTCGTTGGGCAAATCAACGCCAAGCTGCTGCGTGACAACGGCCTCGCCTTCAGGGGCGTCGAGCACTACGCGCCCAAGGAGTTCCTGGAGTGCGCCAGGCGGGCGAGACCGTCAAGTAAGATCTCTCCTGGCGCAGGCATCCTGACCAACACATGCCGCGCCCTCGAGGGTGAGTTCGTCGACGTCGTCGCCGAGCACGTGGCCGCCGACGGCAAGAAGATCTTCGCCATCGGCCCGTTGAATCCGCTTCTCCCCGCGATCGGGTCGAAGCAGGGCAAGAAGCGGCACGAGTGCCTCGATTGGCTCGACAAGCAGCCCCCGGCGTCCGTGCTCTACGTGTCCTTCGGCACCACGTCGTCGCTACGAGCGGAGCAGATCGAAGAGCTCGCCGCAGCACTTCGCGGCAGCAAGCAACGGTTCATCTGGGTGTTGCGCGATGCCGACCGCGGCGACATATTCGCAGAGGGCGCCGGCGTGAGCCGCCACGAGAAGCTGCTGTCAGAGTTCACCAGGGACACGGAAGGGACGGGGCTGGTGTTCACCGGGTGGGCGCCGCAGCTGGAGATCCTGGCGCACAGCGCAACGGCGGCGTTCATGAGCCACTGCGGTTGGAACTCGACGGTGGAGAGCCTGAGCCACGGCAAACCGATCCTCGCCTGGCCCATGCACTGCGACCAGCCGTGGGACGCGGAGCTTGTGTGCAACTACCTCAAGGCCGGCATCCTCGTGCGTCCCTGGGAGAAGCACGGCGAGGTGATTGCGGCCAAGGCCATTCAGGAAGTCATCGAGGAAGCCATGATCTCTGACAAAGGAATGGCTATGCAGCGACGGGCGATGCTGCTCGGGGACGCAGTCCGCGCCTCCGTCGCTGATGGCGGTTCCTCTCGCAAAGATTTGGATGACTTCATAGCTTACATCACAAGGTGATCCACTCGATGCAGTGCAAGAAGGTGCCTTTGGATACTGACACAGCATGTTCCTCTTCGGTTTGCTTTTATCGATGCCAAGCGATTGGCATGTGCATAAGTGGCGGTAAGCCACTAAGCCAGTAATAAGGGATAGGCACAAATTTCTGAAGAACAAAAACTTAGTACTCCGCCATGGAGTAGTTTGACAAGCATCAGCACTAATATGTTTCACAATTTCCACGATAAGGAAAATCACCAGCACGCCGCTGCTAAGGTGTGGCTTGTGGGAAGCCACGAAATGAAATTGCCAGCAGGTGCTGTGTTAAAATGACGTGTTGACAACACTGTGTTTACAACATTGTACTTGTACTGTGAAATAATTCGAGTACTACTGTAAGATGTATTTTCTATCTAGAGGTAGTTACCTCACAGAAAATAAGGAACCTAAACTTTCCCGACCGTAAGCATCGGAACAAAATAAATAACTCCACGCACCGATACATCTGTACATAATAGTATCATGTGAAGAAGGTCTTGAGAGGCACTAGAAAAAAGCTGACCTATTGGGTGCTACTGTGCTAGGATCGATGCCAAATACTTTGGTAGGGCTGCTCTCCAGTCTCCACCCAGCTTGTTTTTTTTTTCCTTCTGTAAGTGTTTCCATGGTTCTTCATTACTACCTTTCAAAGGAATAAGTAGTCTTCTTCTTTTTACGTGCTTTTTGTTTGAGCAAAAATTACTTTAAATAGATAAAAATTATTTGTATAAAATTATTATTATTAAAAAGTACTTTTTAATACGAATCTAACAATACTAATTACATATAATATAATCAAGATTTTGTTGCTCAATTTTTATGATCAAAGTTCATCTTAGAATACGTGTATGCCTTATTCTTTGAAACAGATGTAGTAATACTTTATCCGTTTTAAAATAATCTACATTCTAATAAATATAATATTAATCTTATTTTTTAAAATTAATATATAATAAATCATAACGGAAGGAGTAAATATATCAGGCTCATACATAAATGTCATGGTAGCAGCTAGGAACCACTGGTCATGGTCCTTTCCAGTTCCCTTCCTAGCAATTGCTCGAATGAGCTCTTGCCCACAACGCAACTTTACACTTAGTATGCACAAGTCGTGAGGATTTCCTCGCTGACATTTTTTTTGCTGATTTTTCAAATCACGTTTATTAAAACATATTTTAAATAAAGTGAGCATGTGTACGTGTACCCAAGAGCCATCTCTCTATATGTTGCTGCTCTCTCTATTTTGTTGCTCTTTTCTATAAAGTTAATCAAATATTTTAAAAAAATGATTTGGGTTAAAAATTAGAAATACACTTATTTCGCGGAGGAGAGGGAGAATGAAGTGGAGTATGTTTCTTGTTTTTGTGTGTTCCCTTCTTTTTATCTGGTCAACTGTTTTGGCCTGTTGTTTCGGTGAGTAAAAATATTTCAGATGTCTGGTGTTGACCTACATGAATTATTACGGATCTTTTGCTGCGTATAACTAAGATTTCAGACTGAGATGCACAGCAGCGGAATTTCTAGTTTAAAATCAAACATGACGTACTGTGTCGATATGAAAAGGCACCTTCTCACATGGCATTCAGTCGATCACCTTGTGATGTAAGCCATGAAGTCATCCAGGTCTTTGCGAGACGAACCGCCATCAGCGACGGAGGCGCGGACGCTGTTCCCGAGCGCCGTAGCCCGCTGCCGCACAGCCATTCCTCTTTCAGAGAGCATGAACTCCTCGATGACATCCTGAATGGCCTTGGCCGCAATCACCTCGCCGTGCTTCTCCCAGGGACGCACGAGGACGCCGGCCTTGAGGTAGTTGCAGACAAGCTCCGCGTCCCAGGGCTGGTCGCAGTGCATTGGCCAGGCCAGAATCGGCTTCCCGTGGCTCAGGCTCTCCATGGTGGAGTTCCAGCCGCAGTGACTCATGAATGCCGCCGTTGCGCTGTGTGCCAGGATCTCCAGCTGCGGCGCCCACCCGGTGATCACCAGCCCCGTCCCTTCAGTACCCTTGGTGAACTCTGACAGCAGCTTCTCGTGGCGGCTCACGCCGGCGCCCTCCGCAAAGATGTCTCCGCGGTCGGCGTCGCGCAGCACCCAGATGAACCGTTGCTTGCTGCCGCGCAGTGCTGCGGCGAGCTCTTCGATCTGCTCCGCTCGCAGAGACGATGTCGTGCCGAAGGACACGTAGAGCACTGACGCCGGGGGCTGCTTGTCGAGCCAGTCAAGGCAGTCGTGCCGCTGCTTGCCCGGCATGGACGCGCTCGCGGGGAAAAGCGGGTTCAATGGTCCGATGGCAAAGATCTTCTTGCCGTCGGCCGCCAGGTGCCCGGCGACGGTGTCGACGAACTCACCCTCGAGCGCGCGGCATGTGTTGGCCAGGAGGCCTGCGCCAGGCGACATCTGCTTCGGCGGTCTGGCCCGCCTGACGTAGTCCATGAACTCCTCTGTCGCATAGCTCTCGACGCCGCTGAAAGCGAGGCCGTTCTCACGCAGTAGCTGGGCGTCGATTTGCCCAACAAGCATGGACACGGCTAAGCAGTGCAGCCCGAACGCCTCGCAGTTGGGCAGCCGCGCCGCCTCCTCGACGGCGTAGGCGTTGATGCGGTCGTGCACGACGACGACGCGGCGGTGGGAACCGCAGAGCTCCTGGAGTAGCGCCGCGAGCGGAGCGCGCGCCTCGGCGGTGTAGGTCTCGAACAGGGGCATGAGGTGGGAGGGGAATGGCGAGTCGGCGGTGGGGTCCGGAGGCGGGGAGACGTAGGAGGAGATGCCCAGGGGGTGGAACTTGATCGACCGGAGCGCCTCCTCGCCCCAGCCGTGCACGCGCGCGCGAGCCTGCCGGACGTGCTGCGCGGGCGCGGCGTAGTGCACGTCCACCGCGCGCGACGCGAGCTGCAGCGACAGGTGCAGCAGCTGGTTCAGGTGGCCCTGCGCCGGGAACGGCACCGCCACGACGGCCACAGATTCCATTGCCCCGTGGTTCTCGCTCCCCATCGCCGTGTGTTTTCAGTGCCGTGCTGGTCTGATGAGTGATTTGGCTGATGAACTTGAACGGCACTATATGGCAGGTTTATATAGGCAGGCAGGAGCGAGAGAACCAGTGGTATCACGTTCAGAGCATGATACACAATTATTGATGAGAAAGATTGTGGTTATATTATAAGTAGATACTGTAATATTGAGAAAGATTATGGTGATATCATAAGTAGATACTGTAATATTGTAAGTAGATACTACCATGTTATAGCATGTACAAATAGAAATATTAATGTCAAATTAATGAGTAGATATTGCACAAAATATTGCATTATGATTCTATAAATTAATAAATATAATAATATCATGATACTACTAGTACTCCCTCCGCTTTCCTTTTCATATGTAAGACCATTTCGTATTTCGAGCTAAAACTTTGATCAATAATTTGACTAACAAAATATAAGTTAAATGATACCAAAATATATTATTGGAAACATCTTTCAAATGACATATTTTTGGTAACATATAACTCATGTTTTGTTATTCAAATTATTACAAAAGTCAATCTAAGCAAAGTTTGACTAAACTTAGAGAAAAGTTGTTAATATGTACAATCCAAACTCAACACCATAAGATTCATCATGAAATATATTTTAATATGATATCTAGATAATATCGTTGTTCCTAATAGTTTTTTAAAAAGCTTTCTCAAACTTTATTAGTTTATCTTTTCCAAAAAAATAGGCCTTATTATTTATATGAAATGTAGGTGGTACATAATACTACTATAGGATGATACTATCCACAGTGACCGGCCTAACAACTTGGAGATTAGCATTTAGCCAAGCGTCATGACGGGCTAAGGTGATGAGAGGTAGCGATACGAGCATCTCCAGTTGCGCCTCCCATACAACCTTCGGCATCATCGCTGATTCGGGCGTATGTGGGGTGCGCCTGCACGAACAGCCGCGTATAGGGGCTTGGGGGTCTCTTCTCATCGGCTCCCTCTATACGACCTCTAGTAGAAAGCAGGGCTTATATTTTTAGCTCCAAAGAGCATTAGCATCGGTTGAGCTATGAATCCAGACTAAAGGGTGCATTAGCACCGGTTCGTGCGGCCAGGACATCACAGGGGACCAACAGAGCTTTAGCACCGGTTCGTGACACGAACCGGTGCTAAAGGGTTGTCGCCAGCTGTGTGGCAGGCGCGAAACCTTTAGCACCGGTTCGTGTAAAAAACAGGTGCTAAAGGCCCCCTTTGCCTATAAATTCAGCTCACCCCAGCCTGCCCTCTCTGTCTATTTTTTCGTGGTGGAAGGTGTGAGCTAGCATTGTGTGGTTGTTTTTTTTTCTTTCCTATGCACAAGAGGTGCTCGAAAAAATGCCTGGCCTTCATCTCCTACTGGTTCGACAACCTTGGTTTCTTACTGAGGGAAAACTTGCTGCTGTACGCATCACACCTTCCTCTTGGGGTTCCCAACGGACGTGTGCTTCACGCGTTATCAAGCTCTTTTTCTGGCGCCGTTGCCGGGGAACGAAGAAAAGTTACACCACAAAGATTTTCAACTCCCACGTCAACAGCTCTTTTTCTGGCGCCGTTGCCGGGGAGATCAAGACACGCTGCAAGGGGAGTCTCTCACATCCAATCTCTTTACTTTGTTTATTGTCTTGCTTTGCTTTATTTTATTTCCTGTTTTGTTTGCTTTCTTTATATCAAAAACACAAAAAAAATAGTTATTTGCTTTACTTTATTTCATTTGTCTTGTTTGCTTTTTTTTATCAAAAACACAAAAAAATTAGTTACTTGTATTTACTTTATTTATCTTCTGTTTATTTCATCACGCTTCCCCCTAAGTTCACTTTGAAAGATATACCGGTAGGGCATGGGTCTATCATTGGAAGAGATAATATAGAATAATTTTTCACTCATGTTAGTACGGTTAAAGATTTTGAAGATAGATCCTTGGTAGAACTCGCTCCTACTTATGAAATTGCTACTGCCTCTTTAGTGCACATGTTGGAAGCTAGATTTGTTAATCTTAATCCTATAATGCAACATATGTTTCTTACACTTTCTGATATGGGTGAAGGAGAGAAGAAAGATTTTGTTTTAGAAACCCTTCTTAAATAATTTTGTGATGTAGCTAAAGAAGCTAGAAAAGTCTTTATTAAACACAAGATGCTTGGCTTTTATACTAATTTTGCAAGTACCCTTGAAAAGATGGAAAAAGATAGGCTAAAGTACACTAATAAAACCAATTGTGAGGGGGAGATTAAAGTACCAATACCTCTTAAGCTCATAGGAAAGCATGAGGCACTAGAAAAGAATTTCGATTGGATTGTTCCTGAAAATTTATTTGAGGAGGATAGTAAGCCTAAAAGTAATGAAAGAGGAGCCTCTGAAACTTACATAGACAAGATACAATGCATTGTTGAGAAAACTCCCAACTCTAATGTTGATGCTTCATCTCTTGATAATACTTGAGTTACACTTTCTGCGCCTAGCTGAAAGGCGTTAAAGAAAAGCGCTTATGGGAGACAACCCATTATTTTATTTCTGCAATTTTTGTTTTATATTTGTGTCTTGGAAGTTGTTACTACTGTAGCAACCTCTTCTTATCTTTACTTTATTGCATTGTTGTGCCAAGTAAAGTCTTTGATAGTAAGGTTGATACTAGATTTGGATTTCTCGCGAGAACAGATTTCTTGCTGTCACGAATTTGAGTAGAACTCTCTGTAGGAAACTCAGAAAAATCAGAGAAAATTCATGAGTGATCCTCAGATATGTACGCAACTTTCATTCAATTTGAGCTTCTTCATCTGAGCACGTTAAGTGCCTATAAAAAATTCGTCTTTACTAACTATTCTGTTTTGACAGATTCTGCCTTTTATTTCACATTGCCTCTTTTACTGTGTTGGATGGATTTCTTTGTTCCATTAACTTTCAGTAGCTTTGGGTGATGTCCAGAAGTGTTAGGAATGATTGTGTCCTCTCTGAACATGTGAATTTTTGATTATGCACTAACCCTCTAATGAGTTTGTTTTGAGTTTGGTGTGGAGGAAGTTTTCAAGGGTCAAGAGAGGAGGATGATACAATATGATCAAGAAGAGTGAAAAGTCTAAGCTTAGGGATGCCCCCGTGGTTCATCCCTGCATATTTCAAGAAGACTCAAGCATCTAAGCTTGGGGATGCCCAAGGCATCCCCTTCTTCATCGACAACTTATCAGGTCACCTCTAGTGAAACTATATTTTTATTCCGTCACATCTTATGTGCTTTACTTGGAGCGTGTGTATGCTTTTATTTTTGTTTTTGTTTGAGTAAATTCGGATCCTAGCATTCTTTGTGTGGGAGAAAGACACGCTCCGTTGTTTCATATGAACACTGGTGTTCTTAGCTTTACTTTTAATGTTCATGGCGAAGGTTGAAAACTGCTTCGTTCATTATTATTTGGTTGGAAACAGAAAATGCTCCATGTGGTAATTGGTATATTGTCTTGAATAATTTGATACTTGGCAATTGTTTTGAGCTCTCAAATAGATCATGTTTAAGCTCTTGCATCATGTAGTGTTGAACCTAGTAGTGGAGAACTATCGTAGAGCTTGTTGAAATTTGGTTTGCATGATTGGTCTCTCTAAAAGTCTAGATATTTTCTGGTAAATGTGTTTGAACAACAAAGAGACAGTGTAGAGTCTTATAATGCTTGCAATATGTTCTTATGTAAGTTTTGCTGTACCGGTTCATACTTGAGTTTGCTTCAAACAACCTTGCTAGCCAAAAGCCTTGTACTGAGAGGGAATGCTTCTCGTGCATCCAAAACCTTGAGCCAAAACCTATGCCATTTGTGTCCACCATAACTACCTACTACATGGTATTTCTCTGCCATTCCAAGTAAATTGCTTGCGTGATACCTTTAAAATTTCATTCCTTGTCTTTGCAATACATAGCTCATGGGAAAGTAGCTTAAAAAACTATTGTGGTATTGAATATGTTGCTTATGTATCTTATTTCTTATAAGTTGCTTGTTGAGCGGTAACCATGTTTCGGGGACGCCATCAACTATTACACCTTTGTTGAATATCATGTGAGTTACTATGCATGTTCGTCTTGTCTGAAGTAAGGGTGATTTATCATGATTAAATGGTTTGAGTATGCATATTGTTAGAGAAGAACATTGGGCCGTCAACTAAAGCCATGTATCATGGTGGAAGTTTCAGTTTGGACATTAATCCTCAATCTCTTATGAGAATATTATCTGTTGTTGAATGCTTAAGCATTAAAGAGGAGTCCATTATCTATTTTCTATGTTTTCCGGGTACGATGTCCTCAAGTTGAGATCTATCAAAAACGAGAAATCAAATGCGATCTATCTCCTTGGACCATTGTACAGGTGACATAGAGGTACCCCTTTGTGACACTTGGTTGAAACATATGTAATGCAATGATAATCCATGGAAATCCGAGCTAATTAGGACAAGGTGCGAGCACTATTGGTATTCTATGCATGAGGCTTGCAACTTATAGGATGTCTTATGCATAACACATATGAATTATTACTACCGTTGACAAAATTGTTTCTATGATTCCAAAATAAAAAGCTCTAGCACAAGAGTAATCCCTACTTCCCTCTGCGAAGGTCCTTTCTTTTACTTTATGTTGAGTCAGTTTACCTACTTCTTTCTATCTTAGAAGGAAACACTTGTGTCAACTGTGTGCATTGATTCTTACATACTTGCTTATTTGCATTCATCATATTACTTTGTGTTGACAATCATCCATGAGATATACATGTTGAAGTTGAAAGCAACTGCTGAAACTTATATCTTCCTTTGTGTTGCTTCAAAACTTTCTACTAAGAATTTATTGCTTTATCAGTTATTTAGTCATTATCTTTACCATTGCTTTGAATCACTTCATTCATCTCATATGCTTTACAATAGTATTGATCAAGATTAGGATAGCAGCATGTCACTTCAGAAATTATTCTTGTTATCGTTTACCTACTCGAGGGCGAGTAGGAACTAAGCTTGGGGATGCTTGATACGTCTCAAACGTATCTATAATTTCTTATGTTCCATGCTAGTTTTATGACAATACTCACATGTTTTATATACACTTTACATCATTTTGATGCATTTTCCGGCACTAACCTATTAACAAGATGCCGAAGCGCCGGTTCCTGTTTTCTGCTGTTTTTGGTTTCAGAAATCTTACACAGGAAATATTCTCGGAATTGGACGAAACAAAAGCCCACGGTCTTATTTTGCACGGAGCTTTCCAGAACACCGAAGGAGATACGGAGAGGGGCCAAGGCGGCCCCACACCACAAGGCGGCACGGCCTGGAGGGGGGGCGCGCCGGCCTATGGGGTGGGCCCCTCGGCCGCCTCCCGACTCTGCCCCTTCGCCTATTTATTCACTCCGTCGCGAAAACCCTAGTACCGAGAGCCACGATATGAGAAAACATACTGTGACGCCGTCGCCGCCAATCCCACCTTGGGGGATTCAGGAGATCGCCTCCGGCTCCCTGCCGGAGAGGGGAATCATCATCGGAGGACTCTACATCATCATGCCCGCCTCCGGATTGATGCATGAGTAGTTCATCCTTGGACTATGGGTCCATAGCAGTAGCTAGATAGTTGTCTTCTCCTCTTGTGCTATCATGTTTAGATCTTGTGAGCTGCCTAACATGATCAAGATCGTCTATTTGTAATGCTACATGTTGTGTTTGTTGGGATCCGATGAATATGGAATACTATGTCAAGCTGATTATTGATCTATCATATATGTGTTGTTGATGTCTACGGGTGCTTCTATTCTTGTAGACAGTGTTGGGCCTCCAAGAGCAGAGGTTTGTAGAACAGCAGCAAGTTTCCCTTAAGTGAATCACCCAAGGTTTATCGAACTCGGGGAGGAAGAGGTCAAAGATATCCCTCTCAATCAACCCTGCAATCACGATACAAGAAGTCTCTTGTGTCCCCAACACACCTAATACACTTGTCATATGTATAGGTGCACTAGTTCGGCGAAGAGATAGTGAAATACAAGTAGTATGGATGTATATGAGTGGTAATAGCAATCTGAATAAAATATGGCAGCGAGTAAACATGCAATAGAACGAGTAAACAAACGGAGTTTCGATGCTTAGAAACAAGGCCTAGGGATCATACTTTCACTAGTGGACACTCTCAACATTGATCACATAATAAAACCACTCTACACTCTCTTGTTGGATGATGAACACCACTAATTGCGTAGGGCTACAAGAGCACCTCAATGCCGAGTTAACAAGCTCCACAACATTCAATGTTCATATTTAAATAACCTTAGAGTGCATGATAGATCATTGCAATTACACCAAGTACTAACATAGCATGCACACTGTCACCATCACACTATGAAGGAGGAATAGATCACATCAATACTATCATAGCAATAATTAACTTCATAATCTACAAGAGATTACAATCATAACCTACGCCAAGTACTACACGATGCACACGCTGTCACCATTACACCGTGGAGGAGGAATAGAGTACTTTAATAACATCACTAGAGTAACACATAGATGAATAGTGATACAAAACTCATATGAATCTCAATCATGTAAGGCAGCTCATGAGATCATTGTATTGAAGTACATAGGAGAGAGATTAACCACATAGCTACCGGTACAGCCCCGAGCCTCGATGGAGAACTACTCCCTCCTCATGGGAGACAGCAGCGTTGATGAAGATGGCGGTGGTGTCGATGGAGATGCCTTCCGGGGGCACTTCCCCGTCCCGGCGGCGTGCCGGAACGAGAGACTCCCTGTCCCCCGGATCTTGGCTTCGCGATGGCGGCGGCTCTGGAAGGTTTCTCGTACCGTGGCTTTTCCGTATCGAGGTTTTAGGTCAGGGACCTTTAAATAGGCGAAGAGGCGGAGTCGGAGGGGTGACGGAGCCGCCGCACAATAGGGGGGCGCGGCCCAGGCCCTGGCGGCGCCACCACCATGTGTGGGCCCCCTGTGGCCCTCCTCTGGTCCCTCTCGGGTGTTCTGGAAGCTTCGTGGAATTATAAGATGCTGGGCGTTGATTTCATCTGATTCCGAGAATATTTCCTTACTAGGATTTCTGAAACCAAAAACAGCAGAAAACAGACAGCGGCCCTTCGGCATCTCGTCAATAGGTTAGTTCCGGAAAACGCATAATAATGACATATAATGTGTATAAAACATGTGAGTATCATCATAAAAGTAGCGTGGAACATAAGAAATTATAGATACGTTTGGGACGTATCAGTTGTTTATGATATTGCATGCTCTCCGTTGCTAGTAGAGGCTCTGGCCAAGTTGATACTTGTGACTCCAAGAGGGAGTATTTATGCTCGATAGTGGGTTCATGCCTCCATTGAATCTGGGACGATGACATAAAGTTCTAAGGTTATGGATGTGTCTGTTGCCACTAGGGATAAAACATCGATGCTTTGTCTAAGGATATTTGTGTTGATTACATTACGCACCATACTTAATGCAATTGTCTCGTTGTTTGCAACTTAATGCTGGAAGGGGTGCGGATGCTAACCCGAAGGTGGACTTTTTAGGCATAGATGCATGCTTGGATAGCGGTCTATCTACTTTGTCGTAATGCCCTAAGTAAATCTCATAGTAGTCATCATGATATGTATGTGCATTGTTATGCCCTCTCTATTTGTCAATTGCCCAACTGTAATTTGTTCACCCAACATGCTATTTATCTTATTGGAGAGACACCACGAGTGAACTGTGGACCCCGGTCCATTCTTTTACATCTGAAATACAATCTACTGCAAACTCTGTTCTCTGTTGTTCTTTACAAGCAAACATCATTCTCCACACCATACGTTTAATCCTTTGTTTACAACAAGCCGGTGAGATTGACAACCTCACTGTTAAGTTGGGGCAAAGTATTTTGATTGTGTTGTGCAGGTTCCAAGTTGGTGATACGTCCAAAACGTATCTACTTTCCCGAACACTTTTGCTATTGTTTGCCTCTAATTTGTGTGTTTTGGATGCAACTAACACGGACTAACGCTGTTTTCAGCGAGCGTTACGGTGTCTCGTTTTTGTGCAGAAATCCAACTTTCGGGAAAAACCTCGGAATTTATACAGAAGGCCCTATTTTCCCAGAAGACTCACGGAGCCAGAAGGGCAAGTCAGGTGGAGGCCCGAGGGCCCCACACCCTAGGGCGGCGCGGCCTAGGAGGGGGGCGCGCGGCCCTGATACGTCCAATTTGCATCACTATTTTATATCATAATTTGCTGTTATTCATTGATATATTTCATATTTGGAGGTGATACTTATGTTATTTCATCTATTTTGCATGTTTCATGATTATTGGAGGATCATGCACGGAGCCGAGATTACTGCTGGAAAAAGCACCGTCAGAACGCAATATTTCGGAAGATCAACAGTTGACGGAAATTATACCAAAAATCCTATTTTTCCAGATGACGAAGGGAGCCAGAAGGGGGAGAAGAGGGGACCCGAGGTGGGCCCATGATACGTCTCCGACGTATCGATAATTTCTTATGTTCTATGCCATATTATTGATGATACCTACATGTTTTATGCACACTTTATGTCATATTCGTGCATTTTCTGGAACTAACCTATTAACAAGATGCCGAAGTGCCACTTCCTGTTTTCTGCTGTTTTTGGTTTCAGAAATCCTAGTAACGAAATATTCTCGGAATTGGACGAAACGAAGACCCAGGTTCCTATTTTCACCGGAAGCATCCAGAACACCCGAGAGCCGCCAGAGATGATAGGGTGGCGCGGCCTGGGCCCTGGCCGCGCCAGCCTATGGTGTGGCCACCCCTTCGACCCTCCTGCGCCGCCTCTTCGCCTATATAAAGCCTCCGTCGCGAAACCCCTGATGCGAAAAACCACGATACGGAAAACCTTCCCGGAGCCGCCGCCATCGCGAAGCCAAGATCCGGGGGACAGGAGTCTCTGTTCCGGCACCCTGCCGGAGCGGGGAAGTGCCCCCGGAAGGCTTCTCCATCGACACCGCTGCCATCTCCACCGCCATCTTCATCACCGCTGCTGCTCCCATGAGGAGGGAGTAGTTCTCCATCGAGGCTGAGGGCTTCGCTGTAGCTATGTGGTTCATCTCTCTCCCATGTACCTCAATACAATAATCTCATGAGCTGCTTTACATGATTGAGATTCATATGAGTTTTGTATCACAATTTATCTATGTGCTACTCTAGCAAAGTTATTAAAGTAGTTCTATTCCTCCTGCACGTATGCAAAGGCGACAGTGTGTGCACCGTGTTAGTACTTGGTTTATGCTATGATCATGATCTCTTGTAGATTGCGAAGTTAACTATTGCTATGATAATATTGATGTGATCTATTCCTCCTACATATGCATGAAGGTGACGAGTGTGCATGCTATGTTAGTACTTGGTTTAGTCTTTTGATCTATCTTACACTAAAGGTTACTAAAATATGAGCATTATTGTGGAGCTTGTTAACTCCGGCATTGAGGGTTCGTGTAATCCTACGCAATGTGTTCATCATCCAACAAAAGTGTAGAGTATGCATTTATCTATTCTGTTATGTGATCAATGTTGAGAGTGTCCACTAGTGAAAGTGTAATCCCTAGGCCTTGTTCCTAAATACGCTATCGTCTGCTTGTTTACTTGTTTCTATCGCGTTACTACTCGCTGCATTACTACTGCTTGTTTACTCGTCCTGGGCAAAGCACTTTTCCGGTGCCGTTGCTACTACTTATTCATACCACCTGTATTTCACTATCTCTTCGCCGAACTAGTGCACCTATTAGGTGTGTTGGGGACACAAGAGACTTCTTGCTTTGTGGTTGCGGGGTTGCATGAGAGGGATATCTTTGACCTCTTCCTCCCCGAGATCGATAAACCTTGGGTAATCCACTTAAGGGAAACTTGCTTGCCTGTTCTACAAACCTCTGCTCTTGGAGGCCCAACACTGTCTACAAGAATAGAAGCTCCCGTAGACATCAAGCACTTTTCTGGCGCCGTTGCCGGGGAGGGAAGGTAAACGACACTCACACATTGGCAAGCCCGGCAACTAAGCACTTTTCCTCCCTCGTCAACTACGCGCCAAGCACTTTTCTGGCGCCGTTGCCGGGGAGGAAAGGTAAAAAGGCACTCATACTCCGGTTCCAGGTAACGAGTACTTTTCACGGCGCCATTGTGTTTGTGCTCGAAGCTATTTCCTTTAGATCCTGCAATTTCATCTTTTTGTTTCTTGTTTACACTAGTTTGGCATAATGGACAACAATGAGCTTCTTATTCTATTTCCTGATTTAAGACATGGATTGTTTGATGCGAAAATTAAAAAACCTATGAAATCTTATTTGCATGTCGGTAGTAATATTAGTATGAACGCTTTGAACACCATTGTTGATAATAATGTAGAAAGTTCTAAGCTTGGGGAAGCTGGTTTTCATGATCTTTTTAATCCCCCAAGCATTGAGGAGAAAATTTTCTTTGATGATACTTTGCCTCCTATTTATGATGATTATAATAGTGGTCTTTTGGTACAACCTACTATGGAGAGTAAATTTTATTGTGATTATACTATGCCTCCTACACTTGATGAGAATAATAATGATAGCTACTTTGTTGAATTTGCTCCCACTATTACTAATAAAATTGATTATGCTTACGTGGAGAGTAATAATTTTATGCATGAGACTCATGATAAGAATGCTTTATGTGATAGTTATATTGTTGAGTTTGCTCATGTTGCTACTGAAAGTTATTATGAGAGAGGAAAATATGGTTGTAGAAATTTTCATGTTACTAAAATGCCTCTCTATGTGCTGAAATTTTTGAAGCTACACTTGTTTTATCTTCCTATGCTTGTTACTTTGCTCTTCATGAACTTGTTTATTTACAAGATTCCTATGCATAGGAAGCATGTTAGACTTAAATGTGTTTTGAATTTGCCTCTTGATGCTCTCTTTTGCTTCAACTACTATTTCTTGCGAGTGCATCATTAAAACTGCTGAGCCCATCTTAATGGCTATAAAGAAAGAACTTCTTGGGAGATAACCCATGTGATATTTTGCTACAGTACTTTGTTTTATATTTGTGTCTTGGAAGTTATTTACTACTGTAGCAACCTCTCCTTATCTTAGTTTTGTGTTTTGTTGTGCCAAGTAAAGTCTTTGATAGTAAAGTGAATACTAGATTTGGATTACTGCGAGAAACAGATTTCTTTGCTGTCACGAATCTGGGTCTAATTCTCTGTAGGTAACTCAGAAAATTAAGCCAATTTACGTGAGTGATCCTCAGATATGTGCGCAACTTTCATTCAATTTGAGCATTTTCATTTGAGCAAGTCTGGTGCCCTTTTAAAATTCGTCTTTACGGACTGTTCTGTTTTGACAGATTCTGCCTTTTATTTCGTATTGCCTCTTTCGCTGTGTTGGGTGGATTTGTTTGTTCCATTACCTTCCAGTAGCTTTGAGCAATGTCCAGAAGTGTTAAGAATGATTGTGTCACCTCTGAACATGTGAATTTTTAATTATGCACTAACCCTCTAATAAGTTTGTTTCGAGTTTGGTGTGGAGGAAGTTTTCAAGGGTCAAGAGAGGAGGATGATACAATATGATCAAGGAGAGTGAAAGCTCCAAGCTTGGGGATGCCTCGGTGGTTCATCCATGCATATTATAAGAAGACTCAAGCGTCTAAGCTTGGGGATGCCCAAGGCATCCCCTTCTTCATCGACAAATTATCAGGTTCCTTCTCTTGAAACTATATTTTTATTCGGCCACATCTTATGTACTTTACTTGGAGCGTCTGTGTGCTTTTGTTTTTGTTTTTGTTTGAATAAATGCTTGTGTGGGAGAGAGACACGCTCCGCTGGTTCATATGAACACATGTGTTCTTACCTTTTAATTTTCATGGCGAAGTTTCTTCTTCGTTAAATTGTTATATGGTTGGAATTGGAAAATGATACATGTAGTAATTCTAAAATGTCTTGGATAATTTGATACTTGCCAATTGTTGTGCTCATGTTTAAGCTCTTGCATCATATACTTTGCACCCATTAATGAAGAAATACTTAGAGCTTGCTAATTTGGTTTGCATATTTGGTTTCTCTAGAGTCTAGATAACATCTAGTATTGAGTTTTGAACAACAAGGAAGACGGTATGGAGTCTTATAATGTTTACAATATGTCTTTTATGTGAGTTTTGCTGTACCGTTCATCCTTGTGTTTGTTTCAAATAACCTTGCTAGCCTAAACCTTGTATCGAGAGGGAATACTTCTCATGCATCCAAAATACTTGAGCCAACCACTATGCCATTTGTGTCCACCATACCTACCTACTACATGGTATTTACCCGCCATTCCAAAGTAAATTGCTTGAGTGCTACCTTTAAAATTCCATCATTCACCTTTGCAATATATAGCTCATGGGACAAATAGCTTAAAAACTATTGTGGTATTGAATATGTACTTATGCACTTTATCTCTTATTAAGTTGCTTGTTGTGCGATAACCATGTTTCGGGGACGCCATCAACTATTCTTTGTTGGATATCATGTGAGTTGCTATGCATGTCCGTCTTGTCCGAAGCAAGAGAGATCTACCACCTTCATGGTTGGAGCATGCATATTGTTAGAGAAGAACTTTGGGCCGCTAACTAAAGCCATGATTCATGGTGGAAGTTTCAGTTTGGACATATATCCTCAATCTCATATGAGAATAATAATTGTTGCCACATGCTTATGCATTAAAGAGGAGTCCATTATCTGTTGTCCATGTTGTCCCGGTATGGATGTCTAAGTTGAGAATAATCAAAAGCGAGAAATCCAAAATGCGAGCTTTCTCCTTAGACCTTTGTACAGTCGGCATGGAGGTACCCCATTGTGACACTTGGTCAAAACATGTGCATTGCAAAGATCCGGTAGTCCAAGTTAATTAGGACAAGGTGCGGGCACTATTAGTATACTATGCATGAGACTTGCAACTTGTAAGATATAATGTACATAACTCATATGCTTTATTACTACCGTTGACAAAATTGTTTCATGTTTTCAAAATAAAAGCTCTAGCACAAATATAGCAATCGATGCTTTCCTCTTTGAAGGACCATTCTCTTTACTTTTATGTTGAGTCAGTTCACCTATTTCTCTCCACCTCAAGAAACAAACACTTGTGTGAACTGTGCATTGATTCCTACATACTTGCATATTGTACTTGTTATATTACTCTATGTTGACAATTATCCATGAGATATACATGTTACAAGTTGAAAGCAACCGCTGAAACTTAATCTTCCTTTGTGTTGCTTCAATACCTTTACTCTGATTTATTGCTTTATGAGTTAACTCTTATGCAAGACTTATTAATACTTGTCTTGAAGTACTATTCATGAAAAGTCTTTGCTTTATGATTCACTTGTTTACTCATGTCATTACCATTGTTTTGATCGCTGCATTCACTACATATGTTTACAAACAGTATGATCAAGGTTATGATGGCATATCACTTCAGAAATTATCTTTGTTATCGTTTTACACTCGCCGGACGAGCGAGAACTAAGCTTGGGGATGCTTGATACGTCTCCGACGTATCGATAATTTCTTATGTTCTATGCCATATTATTGATGATACCTACATGTTTTATGCACACTTTATGTCATATTCGTGCATTTTACGGAACTAACCTATTAACAAGATGCCGAAGTGCCAGTTCTCGTTTTCTCGCTGTTTTTGGTTTCAGAAATCCTAGTAACGAAATATTCTCGGAATTGGACGAAACGAAGACCCGGGTTCCTATTTTCACCGGAAGCATCCAGAACACCCGAGAGCCGCTGGAGGGGGCCCTGTGGGCCCCAGATGATAGGGTGGCGCGGCCCGGGCCCTGGCCGCGCCAGCCTATGGTGTGGCCACCCCTTCGACCCTCCTGCGCCGCCTCTTCGCCTATATAAAGCCTCCGTCGCGAAACCCCCGATGCGAAAAACCACGATACGGAAAACCTTCCGGAGCCGCCGCCATCGCGAAGCCAAGATCCGGGGACAGGAGTCTCTGTTCCGGCACCCTGCCGGAGTGGGGAAGTGCCCCCGGAAGGCTTCTCCATCGACACCGCTGCCATCTCCACCGCCATCTTCATCACCGCTGCTGCTCCCATGAGGAGGGAGTAGTTCTCCATCGAGGCAGAGGGCTTCGCTGTAGCTATGTGGTTCATCTCTCTCCCATGTACCTCAATACAATAATCTCATGAGCTGCTTTACATGATTGAGATTCATATGAGTTTTGTATCACAATTTATCTATGTGCTACTCTAGCAAAGTTATTAAAGTAGTTCTATTCCTCCTGCACATATGCAAAGGTGACAGTGTGTGCACCGTGTTAGTACTTGGTTTATGCTATGATCATGATCTCTTGTAGATTGCGAAGTTAACTATTGCTATGATAATATTGATGTGATCTATTCCTCCTACATATGCATGAAGGTGACAGTGTGCATGCTATGTTAGTACTTGGTTTAGTCTTTTGATCTATCTTACACTAAAGGTTACTAAAATATGAGCATTATTGTGGAGCTTGTTAACTCCGGCATTGAGGGTTCGTGTAATCCTACGCAATGTGTTCATCATCCAACAAAAGTGTAGAGTATGCATTTATCTATTCCGTTATGTGATCAATGTTGAGAGTGTCCACTAGTGAAAGTGTAATCCCTAGGCCTTGTTCCTAAATACTGCTATCGCTGCTTGTTTACTTGTTTTACTTTGCGTTACTACTGCTGCATTACTACTTGCTTGTTTATTGTCTCGGGCAAAGCACTTTTCCGGTGCTCGTTGCTACTACTTATTCATACCACCTGTATTTCACTATCTCTTCGCCGAACTAGTGCACCTATTAGGTGTGTTGGGGACACAAGAGACTTCTTGCTTTGTGGTTGCGAGGTTGCATGAGAGGGATATCTTTGACCTCTTCCTCCCTGAGATCGATAAACCTTGGGTAATCCACTTAAGGGAAACTTGCTGCTGTTCTACAAACCTCTGCTCTTGGAGGCCCAACACTGTCTACAAGAATAGAAGCTCCCGTAGACATCAGCCCACCCCATAGGCCGGCGCGGCCCAAGGCCTGGCCGCGCCGCCCTGTGAGGAGGGGGGCCCACAGCCCCTCTCGCCTCCTTTTCTTCGCGTATGCCTTCGTCTCGAAAACCTAAGCTCGAGGGGTACGTCGTGAAGAGCCACAGCCGCCTCTGCGGGGCGGAGAACACCAGATAGAAAAGAGCTCTCCGGCAGGCTGAGATCTGCCGGGGAAATTCCCTCCCGGAGGGGGAAATCGACGCCATCATCACCGTCATCGAGCTGGACATCATCTCCATCACCATCACCATCATCTTCATCATCATCACCGCCGTCTCCACCGCTGCACCTCGTCACCGCTGTAACAATTTGGGTTCGATCTTGATTGTTTGATAGGGGAAACTCTCCCGGTGTTGATTTCTACTTGTTATTGATGCTATTGAGTGAAACCGTTGAACCAAGGTTTATGTTCAGATTGTTATTCATCATCATATCACCTCGATCATGTTCCATATGATGTCTCGTGAGTAGTTCGTTTAGTTCTTGAGGACATGGGTGAAGTCTAAATGTTAGTAGTGAAGTATGGTTGAGTAATATTCAATGTTATGATATTTAAGTTGTGGTGTTATTCTTCTAGTGGTGTCGTGTGAATGTCGACTACACGACACTTCACCTTTATGGGCCTAGGGGAATGCATCTTGTACTCGTTTGCCAATTGCGGGGTTGCCGGAGTGACGAAACACGAGCCCCCGTTGGTATATCGATGCGAGGAGGGATCGCAGGATCTCGAGTTTAAGGTCTGTGGTTAGATTTATCTTAATTACTTTATTGTAGTTGCGGATGCTTGCAAGGGGTATAATCACAAGTATGTATTAGTCCTAGGAAGGGCGGTACATTAGCATAGGTTCACCCACACAACACTTATCAAAACAATGAAGATTAATTAGCCGTATGTAGCGAAAGCACTAGACTAAAATCCCGTGTGTCCTCGAGAACGTTTGGTCATTATAAGTAAATAAACCGGCTTGTCCTTTGTGCTAAAAAGGATTGGGCCACTCGCTGCAATTATTACTCTCGCACTTTACTTACTCGTACTTTATTCATCTGTTACATCAAAACCCCACGAATACTTGTCTGTGAGCATTTACAGTGAATCCTTCATCGAAACTGCTTGTCAACACCTTCTGCTCCTCGTTGGGATCGACATTCTTACTTATCGCAGATACTACGATACACCCCCTATACTTGTGGGTCATCAGGCCCTAGCGTGTGGCCCCCTCGGCTGGCCTCCGACGCCCTCCTTCGGACTACTTATCGCCCTCGACCTAAAAACGCACGGGG
>NC_061514.1:89951596-89975934 GCF_022539505.1 Lolium rigidum | reverse complement strand
TTGTGAAGAAGTCCCTTCGCAAAGATCATATCAATGACTTGTATACTACAACATGCAGTGGTATGCTGGGTCACCACAACTTAGAACAGAAAGGATTCATACAGGAGAGTATCTCACCATGGGGATCACCAGTTATCTTCGTGGATAAAAGGGATGGAGGCAGAAGGATGTGCGGAGACTACAGGAATTTGAACAATGTTACCATCAAGAACAAGTACCCACTTCCTAGAATACAAGATCTATTTGATCAAGTTAGAGGCGCAGGAGTCTTTTCTAAAATTGATCTAAGGTCCGGTTATCACCAGATAAAGATCAAGAAAGAAGACGTTCCGAAAACAGCCTTTGTCTCGAGGTACGGACATCATGAATACCTAGTAGTACCTTTTGGATTAACCAATGCCCCAGCAATTTTCATGAATCTCATGAATAAGATCTTCATGCCATGTCTAGACAAGTTCGTCATCGTATTCATCGATGATATCTTGATCTATTCCAAAGATAAAGCTGAACATGCTGAACATCTGAGGATAGTGTTGCAAACATTGAGGGAACACCAACTCTATGACAAATTCAGTAAGTGTGAATTTTGGCTAGATCAAGTAGAATTTCTTGGTCATGTCATTAGCAAGGATGGAATAGTTGTGAACCCGAGCAAGGTAGCAGCAGTTTTCGACTGGAAAGCACCAAAGACCGTCAAAGAAATCCGAGGATTCCTAGGAATGGCAGGATACTATCGGAGGTTCATTGAAGGATTCTCCAAGATAGCAGGACCAATGACCAAACTATTAAGGAAGAACACACCATTCGTGTGGTCGGAGGAGTGTGAGAAGAGTTTTCAAACTCTGAAGGAGAAACTCACCACAGCACCGGTGTTAGCAGTTCCGGAGGATGGCAAGGACTACACCGTGTACTGTGACGCATCCAAACATGGATTGGGTTGCGTACTCATGCAGGATCGGAAAGTAATATCATATGGATCAAGGCAACTCAGACCTCATGAAGTGAATTATCCAACACATGATTTAGAACTAGCAGCAGTTGTATTTGCAGTTAAAACATGGAGACATTTTCTCTATGGAGCCAAGTGTGAGCTCTATACGGATCATAAGATTCTCAAATATTTCTTCACTCAAAAGGAACTCAATATGAGGCAGAAAAGGTGGCTTGAACTAATCAAGGATTATGATTTGACCATCAATTATACTCCCGGAAAGGCTAATGTTGTAGCAGATGCCTTGAGTAGGAAAAGCACTGGAGGAGTGGAACAAGAATTATCACCGGAGTTGAGGAAGGAAATAAGTCAAGCCCAAATACAACTTTGGGAGAAAGAAGCTCATGAAGGACTATCGGCTTTACATGTAGCCGATGAGCTAAATGTTAACTTAAAGAACGAGATAATGATGGGTCAATTAGACGATCCATTCATCGTAGAGGAGATGAGAAGGATAGATGAGGGTAGACCATCAGAATTTCACCGAGGAGAATCAGGATCATTATGGTTTCAGAAGAGGATTTGCGTTCCGGATATTGCTGAGATTAAGGAAGTAATACTCCGGGAAGCCCATCAAACACCATATTCCATACATCCAGGAAGTACAAAGATGTACATGGATCTTAAGGAGCTATTCTGGTGGAATAATATGAAAAGAGAAATAGCACAATACGTAGCGGAATGCCATACCTGCCAAAGAGTGAAGGCGGAACATCAAAGTCTGGCAGGGAAGTTACAACCTTTACCAATCCCAGAATGGAAATGGGAGGAGATAGGAATGGATTTCATCACCGGACTACCCATGACAAATAAAAAGAAGGATATGATATGGGTAATCGTGGACCGGTTGACGAAAAGCGCACACTTCTTAGCAGTAAACCAACAAGATAAAGGAGAGAAACTCATCGATCTTTATATCAAAGAGATTGTGAGTAAACATGGAGTGCCCAAGAAGATCGTGTCAGATCGAGGATCCGTGTTCACCTCAGCATTTTGGAAGCAACTACATGAAGCTTTAGGATCTAAGTTAGATTATAGTACCGCCTATCATCCTCAGACAGGTGGACAAACAGAGAGAACAAACCAAATCCTAGAGGATATGCTTAGGGCTTGTGCCCTAGATTTCGGAGGATCATGGGAGGAGCATTTGCCACTAGCAGAGTTTTCATACAACAATAGCTATCAAAGCAGCATCAAGATGGCACCGTTCGAAGCTCTGTACGGAAGAAAGTGTAGATCACCCATATGCTGGTACCAAGCTGGAGCAAGCAAGGAGTTTAATCCTGATTATGTCAAGGAAAAGCAACAAATCATTGACATTATAAGAGATAGGCTGAAAATAGCCCAAAGTCGACAGAAGAGTTATGCCGATCAGAAGAGAAGGACATGGGAGCCACAAGTTGGAGACATGGTATATCTTAAGGCGAGCCCGATGAAAGGTCTTCAAAGATTTGGAGTAAAGGGGAAATTAAGCCCTAGATACATCGGACCTTTCAAGATTTTGAGTCAAAATCAAGGGTTAGCCTTTGAATTGGAACTACCGGCGAGGTTATCCCAAGTTCACAACGTATTCCATGTGTCGCAACTCAGAAAGTGTTTAAAGACCCCAGATGAGCCAGTGTCACATGATGAGCTCGAACTACAACCAGATTTGACATACATCGAGAAGCCAACAAAGATTCTCGAGGAAAACTGGAAACAACTCGGGAATCGAGCAATAAAGTACTGCAAGATACAATGGAAGCATCACCCCGAGAGGGAAGCCACCTGGGAAAAGGAGGAAGACCTGAGGAAAACATACCCCGAACTCTTCAGGTATTACAACCACAACTTCGGGACAAAGTTTTCTTTAAGGGGGAAAGGCTGTAATGTCCCAGGTTTAGAGACGATCAAGGGGTAGATTTTAGAAAGGGATGTGCATTGCATCGTAAATTCTGGGGAAATTTCGCGCTTTTAAAACAAAACTACATCGAAGGGGGACAGGTTTCTCTCTCGACACCATACAGGGTTAGGGTTTCGAGAGTGCGACAAACTTGTTCCTACTCAACTAAACTAGGGTTTTGAGAAGAGAGAAGAGATATTGCATCACAATCTTAAGTTGCATGATTGAATTCAAATTTAAGTTGTATGATTGAATTCAAACCAAAAGTGGAATTTGAATTTCAAATTCAAACATTAAATAAATAACCATAATTCAATTATGAGGAAATTCATTAAGTCAATTGTAAATAATACACATTATGAACAATACAAATAACAAGTAAAGCTCATTAGTGAAAACCTTGAGCTTTATTGATAATCACACATGATACATTGTCAATTACAATATTCAGAATTGAAATAAAGGAATATTACAACACATTACAAGAATTGGCAAAATAGAAAAAGAAAATAAAAGAAAAGTACAATGTATTGATCTATCCAAAAACTACAAGTTAATCTTCACTAAAGCTTGAGCTTGATGATCTTCATCTTCATTTGATCATCATCTTGAAACCTGCACACAAACACAACAAAGAACTAGTTATGCCAAGTGGCAAAGCCACTTGGCAGGTTAGCAAACAATTGAAATGAAGAGGATATGACCAGGGATCAGCCGAGCTGATCCATTCCAGCCCAAGTCCCAAGCCACACACACACAGGCAGCACACAAGGACTGCTGCATGTGTAACAACACACAAGGCCAGGGAGAGTCACCAAAACAGCCAGGCAGTGCTGTCGACCAGGAGAGCAAGTAGAGGACGAAATATAAGCTTTTCACCACCAAACCCTAGCCATTCCATCGACAAGGAGTACCAGGGTAAGAACACAGCAAGAACAGCAAGAACAGGTGAACAGCTAGAGCTGCTCCACCTATTCCAGTCACCACCAGAAACTAACCAAGATTCACAAGCTTGCAAGGAGGAGCAGGGCAAGCAAACCAAAACCACCAGAAGCAATCCTCTACACCAACAACTCATACTAGGAGCTGGAGTGAGGTATACACATCATCATGAACAAACCAGATGGTTTTGTTCATAAATTGCACAGGCATGATCACAAGCACACAAAGGGTGGGGTAACCCTGTTTTGATCATCATTTGGTCAGAGACCAAGTGTAACCTGGTAGAAATGGCAAGGACCAGGGATCAATCAAGCCTATACCCATGGTTATGCCAACCAGAATAGTGGTAGCATCTTCCAAATGGAAACAGGAAAGAAAACCATCCCGAGAGACTTATCCAAGTATAACCGGACTACACTAGCCCTTTTAAGACCATCGAATATAGACATTTATATGTCTATTTTCATTTCAACATCAATTATACTGGAAGCCCATGAATGACTACCAGTAATATTGCACAGTAGCATACAGAAGAGGTAGGAGCAACCTTTACTAGCACACCAAGCATTGCTAGGGTCACAACAACTACCTAGCCACATAGAAAAGCCACAAGAGAAGCATATCATCACTCCAAGGAGTTCATGCATCACAGGAGGTGCCAACACATGTTGGTTTCCATCCAGATAGTGCATAGGATGCACCAGATCACTACTGCATCAGGTAGATCATGTCTGTTGTCAGAAATAGGAAGCCAAGCTTCACTGACAAGCATAGATAAATAAAACAACACACACACAGATGCATCCAGAGGTATCAAATTCCTCAATCAACCACCGACATTGCTTTCACAAGCAACAGAACCACCAGCACTTGGTGAGGAGCTGGATCCACAAGCAACAAGCGAGCATTTGAAATGAATCCATACAAATTTATAAGCCAACAGGAAGCCCTGATGATCACAGGATCATCCAAAGCCACAAATTAACCAACCATTGCATCACAGATAATCAAATACATGAAATATAATTGTAACCAGTAGCACACCAACAAGATGTGGAGTTATTTAGCCAATACACAAGCTAAACATAGCTTTACAGTGAAGAAAAGCCCAAGAGCACTACACAGATAGCGCTGGTTCTTGCAAATTTGCAAGGATCACACACATCAATCAAGCCAGGGCAAGTAATTGAATACACTTGATGATCTAGATGAAATAGCATCAAGAACAGAGGTATAGGGAAACAGCAGCACAAGCACAAGCATGAATTCATAAGCAATGGCCATGATAGTAGCACAGCAGCAGCATATGCATAGCAGTAGAGCAAGCACCACAGCTAGCAGTCACAGCACATGTAGGTAGCAGCAGCACCATAGCATAGCAACACAAGTAAAGCAGCAGCAGCATCACGGCATAGCCGCGCCTCCATGAGTAGAGGCAGGCCAGTGGCCAGAGCTAGGCTAGAAAGAAAGGAGAAGGGGAAGAACAGGTAGTAGAGAAGGAGGGAGGCGGTGTGAACTCACAAGTTAATCGGAGAAGGGCACGGCCATGGCGGCACGGCGGCACACGCCGGGCAAACGGCGGCGCCAGGCCACGCCTAGCCAGGCACCACCTCGCCACAACGCCTGGACCACCACGGCGAGGCACACGGCCGCGCCACGGCACCAGGAGCATCGACGGTGAAGAGATCGCCGTGGATCCTCACGGTAGGCGAGCAGAGACGACGGGGGCGAGTCGAGGAGACGGCGAGAACCGAATTTACGCGGACCATCGTGTTCGCCGTCGAGCGGCGGTTCTTTTGCGACCAACTGCGCCGCCAGAGCTGGCCGGAGACGGCCGGATTAATTCGGCGACGGCGAGGCGACCACACCGTCGCGAGAGAGAGAGGAGAGGTAGGGTTTCGCGAGGAAGAAGAGAAAGGGGTCGGTGCGACCGACCGAGCCCAAGTGTGGCTCGGGTTAGGGTTAACCCGCTGGGCCGCACTGACATGTGGGCCCAGGGGCAATTCAGTCATTTCATAATTCCATTTAAATACAGAAACTTTGAAATTGTATAAGAAATGTTTAATAGCTCTAAAAAATAATAATAAGTAAAAATATGAAAACTGATCAGCATAAAATTCTCTACCTGAAAAAAATATCAAAAGGAATTTTTGAAGAAAACTAAGAATAAGTCTTAATTTGATGATTATATTAATCATTTAAATCACAAATACTATTTTCAATAATGACAATAAGACCCTAAGTTCTTTTAAACTTTAAAAACACCTTGACAACATTTCAAGGTTGTATTTTGCCCTAAATTAAGTATCTCCAAATTGTTCTTAGTATTAACCTCTCACATGAAATAATAATGACATCGGAAGTGGGGAACAAACCCTAAAACTGGAATCATGCATCAATGCTTCTTTAACCATTGCCCTTATCGGACAATGATGCTATTTTTTCAGAAACAGAGGACAAGGGTCAGTCCACACCATCCAACTGCAAAACTTTGCAGTGTTCAGGCAAGTTCATCACTTGCTCATGTCATTTGAGTACATTTATCAAATTACTTGCAAAGTACTATGATTATCACTATTGCATAAAAAACCAAAACCACTATTTTCATAACTATGAATATGACTATGTGGTTGGCAATGGAACCATGGATTGTGTTGAAATGGTGGAGGTTCCATTGCAAGGGTTTATATCCATCTAGGATTAAACAACAAATGTCGTCCAGTGATTCTTGTGCCGTAATACCCGTGTTAACCATAAGATCTGGAGTGGGACGGAGTAGTCAAAAGTGTTTCCACCTCTCGTACATCAACGGACGCGCTCTACCGTAGACACTTGTATCTGTCGGGGGCAAGCGGTAGGCTGGGAAGCCTTAAGTCCCCACGGCATTGTCCGTAGACACTTGTCGCCCGAGGAACAAGCGGTAGGCTGGGGAAGCCTTAAGTTCCCCACGGTATTGCGGTCTATGATGGGTTGCAGCTACCGGCGAAGGAGTTTGGTTAACGAGTCCCAAACTGTTGTCGTGGTCGGGGTCCACCCGTGAGTGGGAATAATGGGACCGACGAGGACCCAGGGTCGGGGTATGCAACAAAGGGTGGGTGTGCGAGGTAGCGGAGGAACATGATTGGCTAGACCTTATACCGGGCCTCACACCATATATAGGAAGTGTGGACGGGAACATATGCCCGGTTGGCACCAAGGCTAAGATCTCTTATGGGTAAAGCAACACACCTCTGCAGAGTGTAATGAACCATGACCTGTCACTCCCTGTTCCGGGATTTGGAACTGCGAACGCTACCGGAAAGGAACTCCATGAAGTTCTAGTAAACCGGTGAAGGCTGACGGACATAGCTCTTCAGAATAAAAGCAACCTCTTGAAGAAATGTTTATCAAAACTTGCATTGGTATTAGACTTTCTGGTCTAGTATCGTAGCTAGTGCATTAAACACCTCTTTTCTATAATGAACTTGTTGAGTACGCTCGTACTCATACCACTCTTAAATCCCCCGCTTAGATTGTCTGAACCACTTGGAGGAGGACAACGACAACCTCGAAGGAGCCGATATCATCGGCTATGAAGAACCGGACCTCTCCGGAGGTGTTGAAGGCGTAGACTACCTTATAGTCTACGGAACCGGGGAGGCTTCCGGAGGAAATCAAGTCTAGAATCACCGAGTAGTAGTAGTATCCGAGCAGTGCGAACTCTTAGTACTTAGCTGCTCGATGGAATAAATGTATAACCTAGTTAAACTTCTATGTTGTAAGTTAAGTTGGGTTCGCCTCGAACCCAGGAGTATTCCTCTTAGGACCCAAGAGGAGCTCCGAGATGATATGTATATTATGCTTGTAATAATAAATGAATGAGTTATGGACCTGCTATGTTCTGTTGTACTACTCTGAGGGATGTAATATTTGCGGAATGGTACTTCGTGAATGTTATATCAACGACTAGCATACTACAACATGCAGTGGTATGCAGGGTCACCACATAAGTCAATCACTTCCTTCACCGGATAGATAACGCATTACCTTTTTCTTACCACTTCCTTTATTTTTGGTTTCCGTTTTATTTGAAAATTAGCAACCAGTTAAACTCCTCCTTCCATGAATATTCGATGGAGGCTATAGTTGGGCTTATTCCCTTGAAGTCATATATTCAATACCCAAACACCTTTTGCCTTTAAGACTGCCATGAGTCTACCTTCTTCTTCATTTGTAAGGTCAGTAGTAATAATAACTAAATATTTATTTGAATCATCTAAAAAGTTATACCTTAGTTCTTTTGGCAATGTTTTAAGTTCATTTGGACGCATCTCCTCACCCCCTTTCTTTTTAAAACCTCATATTCTTAAATCATAGGAGGCTCAAGTATGGGAGCCGAATCGAGATAGATGTCTACCTCGTTCGTCTCTAGAACTTCATGAGATTCTCCTTGGGTTGCAAATGTCCTTGCTGAAGGAAATATGCCCCAGAGACAACAATAAAGTTGTACAGTATTATTTTATATTTTAGTTTCATAATTAAATTTATATTCTATGCTATAATTGCATTAGCTCTAGATCTTGTTAATTGGTGGAAAACCTAATTGCATATTGATACATCTCAAATGTATCTACTTTTCTAAGCACTTTTCTCAACGATTTTCTCCGGAATCTTATCATACTTGGATAAAACTGCTGGATCTGACGCTATTTTTAGCAAAAGTCTTCTTTCTATCTGTTTTTGCATGAAATAAAATCGAAAGTTTTTCGCCAAAACATGGGGCCTGGAGCTTGAGATCACACGAGAGGAGCCACGAGGCCCAAATGAGCACCAGTGGCGCGCCCACCTACATAGGGCGCACCACTAGGGCCCATTTGGCGCTCGAGCGTCGCATCCCTCCTGCTTTATATACCCTAAAAACCTACCCGCACGGAGCTTCTAGTGAAACAGAGCGCTCCACATCCACGTTTCGGTCAGATTGGTCCTTCTCTCCACCCCGGAGAGGGGGATTTCGAGGACTTATTCACCATCACTGCCATCAACGTCATCACCAACGACCATGTGCTCACTCGACATCATCATGTGTGAGTAGTTCCCTATAGGCATGTGAGGTGGATGGGGATTGGATGAGATAAATTTGATGCTAGTCTCAGTTCTTGTCTAGGAGATTGATTCTCTATGGCCAGGGAAAGTGAAGCACCTACATTATATAAAGATTATGAATTCACTGTTGACCCTGAAAAATAGAATATGTTGAAGCAATTAAATTCTATGGTAGAGAAGAAGAATTCCCCTATGAACACTTAATAAACCTTAATGATCTATCTTACCTATATGGAAAACAGAAATCCAACAACGCTATTACTTCTTGAAATTATTTCCTTTCTCTTTAGGAGGAAAGGCAAATGATTGGTATAACTCTTTAGCACCAAAGTCAATCACTGGAAAAGAGGCGTGCATATACTTATTTTATAATAAATATATCCCTGATAGTAAAATACATGCTATGTTTGCTGAAATTAGCAACTTTACTCAAAGTAAATAAGAAGGTATTCCCCAAGCTTGGGGGAGGTATTGTGCCCTTGAGAGGAGGTGCCCTGCACATGGTCTAAAAAATAATGAGTTACTTGACATATTTTACAATGGGCTAACAAAGGAATCTAGATCTTATCTAGACAGTGTTGTAGGTAATATTTTTAGGCACACAACAGTTGAGGAAGCTAAAGAATTACTGAACACCATTCATCAAAATTATAATGATTGGCATATTGAGCTATTAGATTGAACTTCTTTGATGCTTTGGCCTATATTATCATGCATGCTTACATTGCATAGTTTATGTTCTTCACTTGTCTTGCAATGCTATGTTTCTTGATATGTTTCTTATGCTGTCTTGGTAGAAGTTCAACAGGTATGTGGTCTACTATGGAAGAGTTCCAGGAGTGTACAGTTTATGGAAGGAGGTTGGACCTCTTGTGAACGGATAGGAGAAAAACCTTCACAAAGGGTACAAGACAAGGGAGTAGGCAAAATAAGCTTACTCGAAGTTCTTATCGCAGCAGGCAGGCTACTACGTGCCTCCACAGGTCGAGATCCATGAAGCTCCACCTAAGATCGCATGTCACGGTGAAGGGAGCAGCCTGAAGAACTTGATCATCATCGTCCTTGCGATCTAGATCATGTATCTGATGCGGTCATAATATTGTGTGGTCACTTGTACTCGTCGATGGTAACCTCACCAACCGTGCGTGCAAGGTGACCGTATTGGGCCTTATGCGAGCTGCCAAACATTGTGTGTTGTATCAACGGAGCCAAGAAACACGATTTGTGGCCTACCAAATAGTTCGTCCTTTTCTCCCTTCATGGAGCTAGTAACATTGTTGGTATCCAAACGTAGTGCACAACATAGCCCAAGCTCCGTTTCTCCTCATACGACATCCAACAAGCTAAATGAGGAAACGCGAAAATTCCCATGCGAGCAACCAGTCAAGTCCATTTTTAACTCTTGGTTTGGAAACCGTCCCGCCTCGGGATGATGATGACTCACGCTTCCCTCATAAGGGTATCTCCAACAGGCCGAGCACAATGAACGCCTGAAGCGTCGGTCCAAATATGGTCGAATTCGACCGCGCGTCTGTTTGCGGCGGGGGTGCCCCCAGCGGCCCGATGCAAACTTTTATTATTATTTTGTATTCAAGAGAAACATAATTTACGTAGGTAATGAAGGAAAAAAACTAAAAGGCGCATGTAGCGCCTAGTACCCTAGCCTATCCTCGTTCTCGTCGCCGATCACGGCGAATTCTGGCATTACTCACGGCAGTTGGCAACCAGAGGAGCGTACGCCAGTGCTGCCGGTAGTGGTGGTGGAGGTGGAGTGGCCGGCGCACCCCACAGATTGAACGACGGAGGTGGAGGTGGCAGTGGGTGCAGGCCCGAGTTTGCAGCACCCGTTCTAGGTCCTCATTCTTCATGAGGACTGGCGGCATGATGTCGGTGGCGTATCAGGGCAGCGGCTGAGGCGCCTGCGGCAGCTCCGACACGAGGATGCCGAGCCTCTCGATCTCTTCGTCGGTCATCGTTTCCGGCAGCTGGAACTCCCTACCCTCCTACATGGTCGTCTGCCACTCGTCGAAGATGCTGCCGGCGAAGTTGTGGATATCGTCCTTGGCCTCCTTGTTGTAGTAGGCGAGCGTGGAGTCGTCCTAGGGGAGGCGCAGGAGGGGATGGCTACTGTCCGCGACGAGGCGCAACAGGGCATACAGGCCGCGGGGGTGGACCGACAGGGTAGTCCATATCGGCGAGGACCCCGCATTCCTCCTCGGATCTGTCTCAATCCCGTGCCATTTGAGCCATTGATCGGAGTCGGCGACATTGGCGGGGTTAGCGAGGAGGTCCGCCGGAAGGTACGCTCGCCTGCGCTGGATCTCCATGGTATGCTCTGGATCTCGCGCTGGTACGGACAGGACAGGCACCCGTCGGCGGCTGAGCTGCTAGCCGCCGCCCGAAAGGTGCACGTCTCACCAGTTGACCGGCATACAGTGTCGTGCCATCTTGACGGCGAGCGGCACCCTCTTTGGCCGCGTCTCCTTCTTGATGCCGATGTCGGACGCCTTAGAGTCCTTCTTCTTCTTCCCCATGGTGATGCAGTGGCGCACGGTGGTGAGGGTGGGAGAGGACGTGTCGGTGGTGTGGGCAGTGGCAGGGACAATGTCGGTCGCCTTTTAAAGGCCGAGGGCGTGTGGGACACAATGGCGGCGCAGAAGTTCAGCCGCCGCCCGGTAGGCCTGGTGCGCGTGCAGCGAGGCGACACCATTGATGGCAAAGGCTGCGGTGCAGACACGAAAGCGAAAATGGGCTCGAAATAGGCCTTGCGTCGGATCCGTGGGAGAAGCGAGCGGTCACGCAGCGCGACCATACAACGTCCGCCAAGGCGCATCTGAGATGCAGATTTAGTCCGCGTTTACGTCTTGATGGACAGCCCAATCATTATGCGTCAGACCACCGCTGGGCTCAGGTGGAGCGTATATTTCGACCGCTCGGCTGCAAACAGACGTGTCCTGTCGTTTGCACCGCGACATGGCAAGAGGAGCCACATATTTTCCTTTTTTCTCTTTCTACGGGAACGGATGACCAGTCAGACCAGGTAGGAAAAAGACGCTGACATCGAAAGGACACTTGAAAATCCAACGGCTTTTGATTCATTCTTATCATGGGACTAGAATCTTACGTTTGCTGAATAAAATTTCAATAAACATAGTGTTGTGGAATTTATGGTTTCCAGCACTATTATTGTGCTTTTTGTTGAAGAAAATGTAGATTGATCAACTCTAAGCCATTCACTACAACACGGTCGGGGTTTATATTAAAATCCAGCTTTCATATAGAAATCTAAATTCAAACTCATCTGATCAAACGAAACACAAGAACCATTCTTTCATGAACTTGCATGACAAAATGCTAAATTCAAACTCGACTAATCAAATCGTTCCGTGCATCGAAGAATCATAGTACCACCCAGTGCCGCGTTAGTCGTTACTCACGTACACACATAGGGCGATCACCTTGTGATGTAAGCAACGAAATCGCCAAGGCCTTTGCTTGAGGAGCCACCTTCTGCCACAGAGGCACGGACGGCCTCACCGAGCATCTTCGCCCGTAGCCGCACTGCCATACCATTGTCTGAAACCATGGCCTCCTCGATGACCTCCTGGATGGACGCCGACGGTACCACCTCACTGTGCTTCTCCCATGGCCTAACAAGGAGGCCGACCTTGAGGTACTTGCAGAGAAGCTCCGTGTCCCACGGCTGGTCAGAGTGCATTGGCCAAGCGAGGATCGGCTTGCCGTGGCTGAGGCTCTCCATGGTAGAATTCCAGCCGCAGTGGCTCATGAAAGCGGCGGTGGCACCGTGCGCCAGGATCTCCAGCTGCGGCGCCCACCCGGTGATCACCAGCCCCACCCCCTCGGTTTCTCTAGTGAACTCCCACAGCAGCTTCTCGTAGGGACTCTCGCCGCCCGACTCTGCGAATATGTCGGCCCGGTCGGCGTCACGCAATACCCAGATGAACCTCTGCTTCCTGCCCTTGATCGCCGCGGCCATCTCCGCGATCTGCTCAACCCGGAGAGACGTCGTCGTCCCGAATGACACATAGAGCACCGATGCCTCTGGCTGCTTGTCGAGCCACTCCATGCACTCGTGTCTCGCCTTTCCCGGCGTCCGAGCGCTCGCGTCCAGCAGCGGGTTCAGCGGCCCGACGGCAAAGAGCTTCTTCTCCTTGAACTCCGGGTGCTCGGCGATCGCGTCGATGAATACGCCCTCAAGCGCGCGGCAGGTGTTCATGACGAGGCCGGACGAGGGAATGCCTCCCCCGTCCCGCAGCTCCCCCGTTGTCCGGAAGATGTAGTCCATGAACTCCTTGGTCGTGCACGCGTCCATGGGGAGGAACTGGAGGTCGTGGTCGCGCAGGAGTTTGTGCTCGTGGTCCAGCCACCCCAAGTTGTACGAGATGGCGACGCACTGCAGCCCGAAGGCCTCGCCGTTGCTCAGCCGCGCCGCCTCGACGGCGGCGAAGGCGTTCATGTTGTCGTACACGACGACAACGCGACGGTGGGTTGCTGAGAGGCGCTCGAGAAGGACGGCGAGGGGAGCGCGCGCGGCGGCGGTAAAGGTCTCCCACATGGGCAAGAGGTGGCTGGGGAAGGGGGACGCGGCGGCCGGGTCGGGGGCCGGGGACTCGTAGGTGGAGACGTCGAGGTCGTGGAACTGGATGGAGCCGAGCGCCTTGGGGTCCCAGCCGTGGAGGCGCGACTGCGCCTGCCGGACGTGCGCCGCGGGCGCCGCGTAGTGCACAGAGAGCCCCCGCGACGCGACCAGCAGCGAGAGGTGCATGATCTGGTTCAGGTGGCCCTGAGCCGGGAAGGGCACCGCGACAAAGGCCACCGATTCCATCGCCATTGATCTTCAGCCGGCAGTACTTCGTGTAGTACCTAGAGTGAGAGGCGCTATATGAAGATAGACGAGAGATCGACTGAGAGAGACTCCGCATGTCAACTTCACACTATGGAAACGCCGATCCTTGGTTGATGCGGCATGAGTCGATTGAGGCCATACGTAGTGACGTGAACAACCACATCATAGTGGAGCACAGAATGCCTGGAGCCGCGCCTGTTTGTATTTTTCCTAGAAAGCTCTGCGTTAGGGAAGTGCCGCAGTCGTCACCGGTGACGACTGACGACCTGCCGATATACTTTAGCGCGAGAGTTCAAGCACGAAACGAAAACGGTGACGTGCGAACCAGCCTCCTTCCCCCACGTCATCCCGTAAAATGATCCCGTAAAAAAATTTACGTAGGTGTAGCATCTCTCCGTGCGAACTTCTCATGTTTTCTCCGCCCTCTCATTTTTCTTCTGTTTTTGTCCCGTTGCCTTGTTTTTTAACCATTCTACTCTACTCCCTCCGTCCACAAATAAGTGTACACGCGGGCTTTTGAAGACAAATTATGAAGTGAAGTAAAAAATACATTGGGAACATGTATCTCTCCTCTTTAATTTTTTCACCTCCAATAAGCTAAGTGTATGTAGACAACAAGAAAATACGTGCTTAATATTATTAGGTTTGACTAGGAAAAGTGCCCGTGCGTTACTACGGTTGTTAAAAATTTGTAATTCGTCCATCCCATTAGAAGTGTCTTAGATTTATTAAAAGTTGGATGTATCTAGACACTACTCAATTCGGCTCATGTTCGCATATGCTCCCTCTACCAAAAATCATATTTCGAAGCGTCGAAGTTTTTTGGAAAACAATTGGACATGTATATCTCCATAATATATGTGCCTCGTCAAGTTTCACGAAAAACCAATATTTTTTGTGGTCTATGTAAAAAAGAGGAAATTTATCTTGGGAAAACCATTATTTTTAGTACTGAATTTTATTTTTTTACACACGTCACACGGTAAGTCATTTTTTTATGAAACGACTTTGTGAGCGCAAAGCATGTGAATTATGTGCGAATTTTTTGTTTTAATTTTTCTTAAATTGAAAAAATATTTTTTTTGCGAAGATTGAAATTGAAAATATGTGTAAGTTATATGCTTCCATGTTCCAAAACACGACTCCCATACACGGAAATTCAATTTTTGATAAATCTAAGAAACTTTTGGTGCAATGGAGGGAGTACACCACATAAAATTCAACAATTAAAAATCATATTTTTCTAAACGAAGAATTCTAGATTTAGATGTAGGTACAACTGAAATAGCTTTGTTGTCATGTCCTACCATTGGCTGAAGTCAAGATACCTATTAAGACAACCACGCTAGTGCAGCACCCACAACTGAAATAGCTTTGTTGTCATTTTTTTATCATTTGTTTCTTCTGTGAAATTCATCTCATCTCTTCATACGTTTTATTACACCCGCCATAAAATTTCTTATTCTTCCCTTAATTTTTTGTTTTATTTTGTAATTTTTCAAAAATTAATAGTGGCAGCTGCAGGTGCAGTAATGATTTAGGAAGCTGCTAGGTGGTAGTTAGCTGAACTATTCGTTTTGCTGCAAAATCATGAAAATGTGTTTGCTTGCAAAGATATATTTTATGAGTGTGAATCTACCTAGTAAAATGGTACAAAATCAATCCTTTTTTTGCTATGTTCTATAAGACGAGTCTGAACTCCTCAGACTAAGAAGAGTTTCTGAATTCGTTTATGCATAAACTGAAGATTGCCAGGCTGCAGTTTGTGCCGTTTGGAACGACGATGGCTGACTGTTGCTGCCAACATCTGAATCCGGATGTTAACGCTGTCTGTTGAAAGATTGCAGCTCCCATCCAAGTCTTATCGGTAGATACACGGAGAGGAGCATCAGGCGATCACCATAATGGCGGCATTGGTCCGGCGCTGACCCTCGATGACGGGCGTGCAACAGTCGGGACCGAGAGGATCACTCGGGCACACTCACGCCAATGTGCTGGAGATCCATGGGTGACGCAGATTCGTGGGTGCAGCAGCCGGCCGGAGGCCGGAAGGATGGGGACGGGAAACATGAGCGAAATAGAATCTCCTGTCCACCACCGCCGTACCTGACGAGACGATGAGACTGTTCGAGGATGGCGCCGGCGAGCTTGGCACTAAGGGAATCGAATCTCCTTGTCTGCTTGTCTTCGTGGCAGCCACGACCTCTCTACGTGATGAGACGGAGAGACTGTTCGAGAACGATAAAATTGTTCAAGACTCACGGCAAGAGCGGCGCAGATCGATTTCTGGCGATGGCGAGACGACGTAAATGTCGAGCACGGGCGACAGCAGCGGAACCCGCAGTCGGTTTCTGTCAAGGGTATCGAGTCTATTTTATTGGCTTCAGCTTGCCAAACGGAGTCCATGTCGGGTTGCCCGTGGGCGCCTGCTCTTACCTGAGTCCCAACAGGGTTCAAATCGTACCCGTCGGTTGTTGTTTGCCTTGTTCGTCCTCATGGTTTTAGCGGGATGAATCGAGGCCGGTCTTCGGAAGCTCACGGGAGAGAAAAGAAGGGAAAAGAAAGCTTATCATTGATCTGGAAGGTCGCCTAGAAGGTCCATCAGTTGGTGATGGAAGCCGTAGCCTATGTTTGTACTCTATGACACATTTTCCAGCATAAGCTGTTTATTTTACAGCTGACATCAAATGTAACAAACTGCATGTGAACACCTGAACCAATTTCTGCCAAAACCACGAGAAGATCGTGTATAGCAAAACAGATGCATGATTGACAACACATTCATGCAACGTGCGTTCATAGGGGTGAGTGTGTGCGCGTATGTATGAGCGCCTTTGATTGTACTGTGTTTCGCAAAAAAAAAGGACCGTCGAAGACATAAAATTGATGCACTCAGGATTCAAGATAGCACACATATATAAACCACCGTGTTAGACTTTGTATAGCCTTTTTTGTATTATACGTGTATGTGTACGTTGTACCCCTATATATATATGAGATATGTCACCCCTAGAGGGTTGAGCAAGTTCCCCCAATATCATTGTTTTACACACCGAAACCAAAATAGAACGGAAGTAGTACGTAAACGGCAGCTGCACTTTCCTTACTTCCCGGACTGAGGTCGCTTGTGATGATGCACGTTGTGCAATGGATCTTGGCTAATTCCGGTAGGAAACGGTCTCTGGATGTGCTCCGTCTCCTCACAAACCTCAAAAGTTCCAGATCAATCCATGAAAAAAGCACACCCATATCGTGTTTTTCTGAACCTTGGTTTGTCCATGGCCCATGGCTGCCGAGACAACAGGGCGCCGACGCCCGCTTGGAACATATCAAGGCGTCTGTTTTCTCGTGGCCGGGACATTGATCGAGTGAGTCGGTAGGAATTGTCTCGGCAGGGCCGACGACGAGGACATAAAATTGATGCACTCAGGATGATCATGCAGTACTCGCGGATCGTCAGCTAGAGATCAAAGTCTCCGCTCGCTCTCATAAGTCGTACGTGCTGGCGATCTGGGTCGGGAGCGGAGCCTAGCTGCCGATGAAACAATGCGCTCGTGCATATGTAGGGCGTGTTCGGAAACCTCCTAGCTTCTCCAAATCCTCAAATCCGGCTCTCAAATCCAGTTCCGCGCTTCTCCACGAAGCTCAGAACGTTCGGCCAGCTCCTGTCTTTTCCTTGACCCAATGACGGGTGGACCCCTGCGTCAGAGTTATCTTCCCCAAATCCACAATCCGGCTTCTCCTCAAATCTGACGACCCTGCTACCTCCTCCCGCAGTACCTGTACCAGTACCGCTCCCTGCTAGCCGAGAGGACGAGGACCAGCGCAGTACGTGTAGGTCGGCCGCCATCACGGGAAGAGTACTGGCTTGGAGGCGGGGAGCGGCACGCCGGCGGGACGGACCAGGAAGCAGACGAATCGTCCAATGATTCATGGCGTCGGTTCTAGATGCCGGACCACCGGCTACCCTGCCGTCGAGCCCGTTCTCTGCCTCCCAGTAAACATCCGGAGATCCTCTCTCCAACGCCGCCGCTCGGGGTTGCGCCTGTCTCAGCCTTGGAGATACATCTGGCAGGGAGACGACGGCAAGAAATTTTGGTAGAGAGAGGGATAGTGTATCGAGACAATTCTGGAGAGATGGCAGCGTACCGGTTCGGTACAAAGTCACTTGGCGGTGGCAATTCGGGGGTAAAATGAACTGCTCTGCGTTTCTCAGATCCGTGGAATTGCCAAACCGCTGCTTCGCGTTTTGTACATAAAAATGGGGCAGCTTCACGGATCTAGCTCCGCGGAGCCAGTATGTTCGGCACTGCTTCGTACTGAAGTTCAGGGAAGCTGGAAGCTGGGCTACTACCGAACATGCCCGTAGGCTTGGCGATCTGAGTCTGGAGCGGAGCCCAGGAGCCGACGAAAGAAAACTCTTGAACAAATAAAATTGGTCGATCAGGAACTGGAAGCATAACTCGTTCGATGGCAGGACTTGGAGGTGACATACGAAATCTATGGACTTGTCGTGATCGGATGCAAAATCATCTGTTTGGGAAAGTCACCCGGACATGTATGTTTGCTTCCCTGTACGTTTGCTAGCCAATATTTTCTTGTAGAACGGGATTGAACCGGACACGTTTCTTGTATCATCGTCGGTTAGTAAAAAGGGACGGCTTAGGTAGGCTTAGGACGGACGAAAGCGTACAGGAACGGACGAAAGCGCAAACATGATGGACCAAACCACGGAAACACTTTTCCCTTTATTATTAGGTATAGATATAGATTTTCGTGCGATGAGAGAGAATCAATTAAAGTGCATTGGGAAGATAGAAATACTGTCAACATCTGGATTTTTAAGTCCAGATGTCTATTATGCCATACATCGCAATCCCAGAAAGATTGTTGTTGCGAGACATAACAGTTGATATCATAAGTCATCATTCATTACAAACCATAGTCGTCTTACAAATATAAATCACATGATCCAATATTACACAAATAGTTGATCTAATGATCAACGAACACATTACATAGCGGAAGCGTAGTAGTAGTGGACTATCTAATCCACATGCCAACACTTGACGTTAGAAGATACTCCTAGTTGTCGTAGACGTCCTGTTGGCCGTCATCTTGGTACTGCTGCTCCTATTCGTAGTCTGACCATTTGAATAGCCAGGGACACAGCCGTGAGTACTTTAAAGTACTCACAAACTAATACTAGTGTAAGTACTATCAATTTTATTAATAAGGTGCTAAGCTCTAAGTTTATTTGCATAAAGCCAATTTTAGTTCACAAGCATTTGATAAAAGACTCTTCAATTGCTAACTAACTCAAGTGAGAACATTAGTGTCATTCCCACAACTCAGTTGTGATTCAACACAAGTTCACCATTCAAATCATCAATCCGTTTCAAGCAACCATCTGACAACGGTACAATATGGCCTTTCCAATCGTCCGTAACCGTGGACACGGCTATTCGAATAGGTTTACACTCTGCAGAGGTTGCACACTTGTGCCACAATATTTGATTACATCCGTCAGGGATAACCCTGAATCATCGTAACTCAGTACGCGGATCATCAACCATAATCTTTCTCTTATATACCCTAGTATAGGTACCTCTCCCCATGAGCTTGGCCTCCCAGTGAAGACAAACCGTCAGCCTGAGAACTGCACAGGGCTTGGGCCGTACATTCACCTTATTTCACATTATTTCACTTTCAACGGAGGCAGCCTCGGCATAACCCCTATGATGCTTGTTCAGAGGGAACCCATACTAAGATACATAAACTTCCAGTTAAGCCCTACCCATAATCAGGTATTGTGGGGGTACTAAATCATTGGAAAGGTATCGCATCCAAACCCAACCATCAGTTTTTTATCAAATTCACCATTTATTCAAGTCACATTCACCTTCAAAAATCCTTCAAAGTCATTTCTCTTCACAAGTTCCCATCTAGAGTAGTCAATTTTATTTGTTAGCACTAGCAACTAGTCATGAGGGGTGCTATTTAACTCATAAGCTTTTTAGGCTAAGTTTGATACTCTTGCTCTACTCTATACTTAGACCAAAGTTAACTATAAAAGTAAGCTTTAATAAACAAAGTAAAAACTTGCAAGGTAAAAACTTGGGATGGGATCATTGAACATAAAGTAAGGTGAAATGGTGCCTTGCTATAGTAGAGCTTTGCACTTGCAAGAATATTAGCTTGCCTTGGTTGGTGTACTGATCAAAGTGGTCTTCCTCTTCCTGGAAGTAGACCTCCTCCTCCTGGTACTCCTCCGTACTAGCGTCTAAAAACGGATACGAGATAACAATCACCAAACAAACTTAAGAGCTAGTCTAAGCACACACAAAGTTCACACAAGCTACTCTATCATCCCACATTGCTATCACGTTGGTTGACTTTGTTTTCTTCTTAAGAAAATAATTTCCTCTCATTACAAATATAGGTTAGGGTTTCTATTTAGTTCTTTGAGGAAATAATTTCCTCTCATTGAATCTTGTTAAGATTTAATCTCCTCAAATAAATAATGTATGAACCCATGTTGACCAAGGTCAACCATTCATAATCATCATTTGGGAAAATGATTTAAATGAGGTAAAGTCCTCATGCAATTTAACACTACCATAATCCTCTTTTAATATCATCAAGTAATTCAATATGAGAGTTGGTAGACCATGGTCACTACCTCATGTTGAGTTACTTAAGACAAGATTTAAATGAGAGAAACCTCTCATAAGATTTAACACATAGTTTTGGACAATATCAATTGACTAGAAATAGCCATAGAGCCCTTTATTTAAACTAGGCCATGATCACACAAAGTAACCATGCCATATTTTTGCATAAACATGTAGAGTAAGTGAAATGTGATTTATGAGAGTTGGAATCAACTCAAAAGCATTTTTGGTTGATTTTTAAATAAAGTTTGAAGTTTGAAAAGGCCCTGCCTGGTTATTTTTGTCACATTAATTCTACAAAGAATCTCATGATGAGACCAGTGGGGTTGGATAGATCTTTTCAGACCAACCATATGCAATTCATCAAATTTGGTTTAGCCAATTTGATTCTATTCAAATTTGAAAATGGAACCAGTAAGCAATTTGGATTTAAATCAATTTAACGAATTTGAATTCGCGGGCCAGCGCGGAACACGTTACTGGGCCGAAACGGTTTAAACAGAGAAAACCAGCCCACCACGCGTCTCGCACGCGTGGGCTGTCTGACGAGGTGGGCTCCACCCGTCAGCCTCTCTTCAAACGCGAAAGGGTACGGGCGGCTCTGGGACGCATGATTAGAACGAGATCCAACGGATCTCATTCATCATCGTCGACGGCGAGATGAGCTCACTGGTGCGGCGCATGTGGGGGGTCGGAGGCTCACCGGCGGCGCGGCGATCATCGGAGAAGTGCTGCGGCGGCGTTGTGGACGACGGCGAGGCTCCTGGAACAAACGGCAACTCCGGGGGTGGCTTCTGGCGTCTCCTCCTTCCGCGGCGGCGTCACGGGCAGCGATGGAGCAATTGGAGGGCGGCGGTGGCTAATGTCGAGGGGCGAGTGGCTGAGGAGGGTCAGTGAGGAGAGGGGAAGGTACTGGTGTGGTGAGTTGAGCGAGGGGAGCTCTCTATTTATAGCGGCGGAGGTGGGAAGGGTACTGCGGCGAGGTTGGGCATGGCGACGTGGCTGCAGTGAGCTAGCGAGCTAGGCGAGGGCGCGGTGCTGTTCAGCGTGTCCAGGCGGTTCTCCTGGCAGCAACGGCGCGGCTGGGCGGTGCCTAACTTGGTCGGGGGCAAGCGGAGTACTGCGCGTCCGTGGCGGGATTTGGTTCTCGTCTCCGGCGACGGCGGGCGCGGGTCGGCGACAAGGAGGTGTCTAGCATGTTCCTGGTACCGTGGCGAGTCGCAGGGCAGAAGAGGGGGTCCAGGGAAAGTCTGGAGCGTCGGGGCGATGCGTGCCCGTGGGCGGCGCCCATGCCAGCATCGGCATGCCCTGGACGTCGTGGGCGCGATCTGGTCTGGTCGACGTGCTGCGTTTCTCCGACCGTGGCTAGTCTAGGCTGGTCCAGTGGTGTAATGTGAAGCCAGGAGACAAGGTGGGTGAAGCTAGGGGTGAGAGAGGTGAGAGATAGCATGCACATGTGAGACATGGCCGACATGGCATGGCATTGCCATGTCTAGCCATTGCTAGGTGTGCAAGCTAGTGGCATTGGTGTTGGAGGGGACCAGGGGACAGGTGAGAAGCAAGTGGTGTTCAGAATTTGGCCAAACACTATTTGAAATAGTGAAGTTTGGATTTGGTTTGATTTTGCTCACAAGGTGTTTGCTATAATGGCCGCATGAAATGGCTTTGCAAAATTTTGGATGAAATTTGTTGGAGTTGATTCAAATGATCAAAGACACACAAGGGTGGTGGTGGTGTTCAAAATTAAAAAGATTTGTGAAAAATTCAAAATGGCACTAACTAGAATCTGTTAAAATGTTCCAACTTTGCTTGAGCATAACTTTGAATCTAGCAAGAATTTGCACGTGTGTGCTTTACCAAAGTTGTTCACCTTGATGTGGTCTTGGATGAGGTGTAAAGAGTTGGAATTGTTTGGTTTGAAAATCTCTTAATACAGAGGCTCAAAGTAGGCATCAGACTAAAAATGGCGGTTTTGACCATTAGTGCATGTGAGCCCAATTTGATTTCAAATTTGATTTGATTTGAGTTTCTTTGATTCCAAAAGTGTTTAGTAACATTCTCCAACCAGTGGTGCAAGCCAAAAATGGTCTAGGTTGAAGATTTGCAAAAATGGCATAAACCATATGTGAGGGTTTTGGGATTTTTCCAATTTCATTTCTTTTCTTTTTCCCCTTCTTATTTGTGATCTTCCAAAGGATCAAGGTTAGGGTTTTAGGTTGTAGCACATTGTACAAGGTTGCAAACATTCATCATGGCAATCACACAAAGAATTGAATATGAGCACTATGCATAGCACATGTGTTAATAAAAGTTTTTGTTGGTTCTAATATTTGGGTAATTGAAATTCCTCTTCTTCATTGATTTTAAATTTGGGATGTTACAAACCCTTCCCCCTTACAAAAGATCTCGTCCCGAGATCATAAAGAAAACTAGGTACTAAAGAGATCTCGGTATTCCTTCTTCATATAGTCTTCTCGCTCCCAAGTGGCTTCGTCTTCGGTATGGTTGCTCCATTGAATCTTCAGGAACTTGATACTCCTGGTGCGAGTGGTTCTGAAAGCTTCTTCCATGATGCGAATAGGCACTTCGCGGTACATCAAGTCCTTGTTGATATCTACCGATCTGTGATCAATGTTCTTGAAAACCTCGGTCTTCTCGGGCACTTCTAGGCACTTCCGAAGTAATGAGATGTGAAACACATCGTGCACAGCCGACATTTCTTCCGGTAGTTCCAGTTGATAGGATACTTCTCCTCGGCGACTCAGAACTTTGAAGGATCCGACATATTGGGGTGCAAGCTTTACTTTGAGCTGGAATCTCTGCATTCCTTTAAGGGGGGATACTTTGAGATAGACAAAATCTCCGATCTCGAAGGTCATCTCTCGGCGTCTCTTGTCGGCGTAACTCTTCTGTCTTGATTGCGCAGTCTTGAGGTATTCGCGGATCTTGTGCACCTTTTCTTAAGCTTCTCGAAGAACATCTGGTCCAAAGACTTGGCTCTCTCCGACTTCCGACCAATTCAGAGGGGTACGGCACTTCCTTCCGTACAGGGCTTCAAAGGGGGCCATTTGTAGGCTGGCTTGATAACTGTTGTTGTACGAGAATTCTGCGTAAGGCAGAAAGCCTTCCCACTTAGATTCATATTCCAATACACAGGCTCTCAACATGTCTTCGAGTATCTGGTTGACTCTTTCAGTCTGTCCATCGGTTTGCGGGTGATATGCGGTGCTGAAATTCAGCCGGGTTCCTAGTCCTTCATGTACTTTCTGCCAGAATCTTGAGGTGAATTGGGATCCTCTATATGACAAAATTGACTTCGGAGTTCCGTGCAGAGCGACTATTCTAGAGATGTATAACTCAGCTAGCTTTGGGCCTTGGTATGTGGTCTTGACGGGGATGAAATGGGCTACCTTAGTTAATCTATCGACCACTACCCAAATAGAATCATTTCCTCTGCTTGATTTGGGCAAACCAGTGATGAAGTCCATTCCTACTGAGTCCCACTTCCATTCCGGAATCTGCAGTGGCTGCAGCAATCCTACAGGTCGCTGATGTTCCGCCTTGACTCTCTGACAGATATCACACTTGGCGATGTAGATTCCAATTTCTCTCTTCATTCCATGCCACCAGAATTGTTCCTTCAAATCTTGATACATCTTGGTTCCTCAGGGATGAATTGAGTAAAGGGTGTCATGGGCTTTGATAACGCGTGAAGCACACGTCCGTTGGGAACCCCAAGAGGAAGGTGTGATGCGTACAGCAGCAAGTTTTCCCTCAGTAAGAAACCAAGGTTATCGAACCAGTAGGAGATGAAGGCCACGTGAAGGTTGTTGGTGAAGGAGTGTAGTGCGGCGCAACACCGGAGATTCCGGCGCCAACCGATAACCCACAAGTATAGGG
>NC_061514.1:89941457-89951496 GCF_022539505.1 Lolium rigidum | reverse complement strand
GGCTCTATCATGTATGCCATGCTATGTACTAGACCGGATATAGCACATGCTGTTAGTTTGACTAGCAGATATCAAAGTAAATCACTTATACCGGAAAGGTACTTTGATTACATCAAACGCCACTGCGTAAATGGGTGGTTATAAAGGTGGGATTAAGTATCCGGAAAGTATGAGTTGAGGCATATGGATCAACAGTGGGATTTGTCCATCCCGATGACGTATAGATATACTCTGGGCCCTCTCGGTGGAATGTCGTCTAATGTCTTGCAAGCATATGAATAAGTTCATAAGAGACCACATACCACGGTACGAGTAAAGAGTACTTGTCAGGAGACGAGGTTGAACAAGGTATAGAGTGATACCGATGATCAAACCTCGGACAAGTAAACTATCGCGTGACAAAGGGAATTGGTATCGTATGTGAATGGTTCATTCGATCACTAAGTCATCGTTGAATATGTGGGAGCCATTATGGATCTCTAGATCCCGCTATTGGTTATTGGTCGGAGAGAAATCTCAACCATATCTACATAGTTCGCGAACCGTAGGGTCACACACTTAAGGTTTGATGTTGTAATAGTAGAACTTGAATATGGAATGGAGTTCGAAGTATTGTTCGAAGTCTCGGATGGGATCCCGGACATCACGAGGAGTTTCGGAATGGTCCGGAGAATAAGATTCATATATAGGAAGTCATATTCCAAGTTTGGAAATGATCCGGTGCATTTATGGAAGGTTCTAGAAGGTTCTAGAAAAGTCCGGAAGAAATCACTTTGGAAGGCGGAGTCCCGGAGGGACTCCACCACCATGGCCGGCCAACCCTAAGAGGGGTGGAGTCCCAAGTGGACTCCACCATAGGGGCCGCCCCCCCCCCCACATGGAAGGGTGGGAATCCCACTTGGGTAGGTTTCCCTACTACATGGAAGGTTTTGGGTTGGGGTCTTATTCGAAGACTTGTAGTCCAACACTTGGGGTTCCACCTATATAATGAGGGGCATAGGGGAGGGGCCGGCCACCACAAGCCACCAAGCTGGCCGCACCCCTTGAGGCCGGCCACCCCCTCTCCCAAACCCTAGCCGCCCCCTCTCTCCTCCACCTCTCCCCGCACGCTTAGCGAAGCTCCACCGGAGTTCTCCATCGCCACCGCCACCACGCCGTCGTGCCGCCGGATTCAAGGAGGAGCTACTACTTCCGCTGCCCGCCGGAACGGGGAGAAGGACGTCGTCTTCATCAACACCGAACGTGTGACCGAGCACGGAGGTGCCGCCCGATCGTGGCGCCGTGATCAAGATCTTCTACGCGCTTTGCAAGCGGCAAGTGATCGTCTACCGCAGCAACAAGAGCCTCATCATGTAGGCTTTGGAAATCTTCAAGGGTGAGTCTCGATCATCTCCTCGTTGCTCCCGTCTTCTAGATTGCATCTTGGCTTGGATTGCGTTCTCGCGGTAGGAAATTTTTTGTTTTCTATGCAACGAATCCCTTCATACATATCCAGCATCTCCAAGTTAGAACTTACCGCCAGGGATTTGCAACCCATCAGGACTTGACAAGTTGTCGGCCAAGATGCTGGCATCATGAGCTGAACCCTCCCACCCAGCAAGCACGTAGGTGAACCTCATATCGAAATCCACGTACCGCTAGCACGTTCTGGCTGGTGTAGTGCTTCCTCCCGCGGAATGCTGCAGACATTGATCTCGGTACCTTTGAAGTGACATGAGTACCATCAATAGCCCCAATGCAATCCTGTAAAAAGATTAACACACAATCATGTTTCTGACAGTAGGGCACATCTGATAGGTACAAGGAGCATGATGTTGTACTCACCCTGAAATAGGGGAACCACCTGTAACTGTTCTTGATCTTGGTTAGTGTGTTCATTGATGTTGGCTTGATCATTTCACCTCTGAGCTCCCCAATTGCGTACAACACCTGCTGAAAGTACCGAGAGATAGTCTCCGTGGATCGCCTGAATGTGTTATGGATGACTCTGAACCTTTGGTTATGACTGGCGACATGAAAAAACATTGCGACTTATTCTTCGACAGAGGTGTGGATGCTACCAGTCAGCAGTCCTCTTTCCCTGAACGTTTTCACAAGTGCATAGAAATGGGCTCTTCTCATCCGTAGCATCTGGATGGCCTCTACGTCGTTGCAGTTGTAGATGTTGTTTAGGTTGGCAATCCTCTCCTGGTCTCGTTGTAACATAGGTTCGTAAGTCACACGAGGATAAGCAGCATTCCTAACTGCTCTCTTGTGCACCATCAGGATCCAGACTTGTACGCAAATGATCAGTGTTGCGGCGTGATGCACAAGCTGGAGCTGGCCGGTCTACTCAAACAAGATCTATGCATTACAAACGGTCATATCGAACCCAACCAGTTGTACGAACATGAATCGAACACTACAGTAGAGCAGAGGATTTTCCCCTTACCTCCATCATGGCGGACGATGGACACGGCCGAAAGCCGCCGCACATGTGCGCAGGCTCCGTCGCGGCTGGAGAAGAGGACCCTGGTCCGGCGCCGGAAACCGAAGGTAGATGTGTGCTGCCAGATCTGGGTCGCCGCCGCTGGTGAGGAAATTGGGGGAATGCAAAATTTGGGAGGGGACTAATGGAGAGGGTAACCGAAGAGGGAGGTTACTCCTACCTTTGTCGTGCAATAGCATTGGGATTTTGGCTTCTCCCGCCATGCCGAGGTAGAGCTCCCGCGCGAACGGCGTTGTCGAATTTCGTCTCGCCAGGGTCTGGCCCTAGAGAAACTGTCAAACCGGGCGTTCCTCCGGGGCATGTCCCAGTGATGCTTTAAAACCCGTGCTATGTAAGAACGCGAGTGCGCCCAAGGAACCAAACGGCCTGAAATTTGCTGGGCCCGATGCGAGCCAAAGATCACCCAGGCTACCAAACGAGCCCTTACCAATTCTACGCCATCGCTCATGTCATGTGGATCACTCAGTCGCCTTCGGATCACAAAGTCGTCTATAAAGAACCTACACCAGTTGATGCATGTACGCTGTCTGCTACCTGTTGGAGGTGCGCACTGGTTTGCTTCAGTTACAACATCTCTAATAATAACCGAAAAAGTGGAACCAATCTTCCAAAAACGTACGGGCGAAGATTTTGCAGCAGGCGCAGATCAGAACCCATAAAACACGAACTGAAAAAGTGCATTTCAAATACCGCGGGGAAATTGACCAACGAACATATATATAGATGGATTTGATGCTCGGATTGAGCATCATAAGTTACATAATTAGATAAGAAAATCTAAATTACTTACTACACCAAACCGCGCTAACTAGTTTGAAGCAAAATGCGGCCAAATTGGCCTCTGCACGCGGCAGTGCCGGTGGTAGCGGAGCGTCGAGGCGGACGACGTCGACATGGGTGAGGAGCTTCACTCCTCGTCGTCAAGCTTTACTATCTCGAGCTTGACGCGGCGGACGCGCTCCTCGCGGAGAGCCGCCTCGTACTCGCGAACTTGGCGGACGGCGTCCACCTCCTCCCGGCGCCAGCGAGCTCGTGCCTCTGCCTCCATGATGGCTGCCACCTGCGCGATGACGGTGTCCTCCTCGTCGGAACCGTGGACATAGTCACCCGTGGAGAACGTCGGCTCCCGCGCACGGACGAGCTCCTCCTTGTCGGAGCTGTCGTAGACGGGGGGGGGGGCCGCGGTGGGCGACTCGAGCCGCCTGACGACGAGCCTTCGCCGCCGTTGGCGTACCTCGCGAGCTTCCCTGGGGGCGTGAGCCCCCAGTTCGTCCACCGGCGGGCGCTGCGCTTGCGCGCGCCCTCCGACCGGTTCCACTTCCGGCGTTCCGCGTCCGTGCGGAACATGGGGGGCCGCAGCGGCGAGTCCCCGCCGCCCAATCCCGCGTCGCGCCCTGCTGAGCCACCACGGGAGGCCATCGCGTCGCCGAGCGGGGGGGGGGGGGGGGAATGGGGGCTGCTGCGAGCTGGATTGCTCGCCGGAGTAGAAGCAGGCGGCGACGGAGGGAGTGGAAGCGGCGGAGGGGAGTAGGGTTTGGAAACCGAACTCCCCTCCGCGTCCCCTTTTAATACGGGGCGGCCGCCGAGTTTCTCGGGCCCCCGAACTCGTTTTACGGGCTAGGCTGCGAGTTCAGGCTCCGTTCTGGCCCAGTTTCGGCCTGAACTCGTATTTTCGCTAGACTTCTTCGGTTTCGGCCAGTTTTACAGTTAGTGTTAGAGATGCTCTTACAGAATAAGAAAGCATCTTCGGCCATACTTAGCTCAGTGCACTCCATATGGATCGATGTTTCAAGCGACTCAGTAAAGACATCTGCATTGTTTACAAGCCACCTCCTAACCTGTAAGAGCAACTCTGGCAGACCTCTTATATCTAATAAATCCTTAAAATAACATATTTTTATGGTTTTAAGCGAAAGAGGGGCAAACCCTATACACCGACCAGGTCGGTGCGTACCGCGCGCCGCACACCCCGCGCGCGGTACGGGCCGGCCCAGTTCGGTGCGGGCTGCCTCCTTTTTCGTTTTTTCTTTTCTTTTTGTTTCTTCTTTTCTGTTTCTTTTTTTCCTGTTTTCTTTTTCTGTTTTCTGTTTACGTTTTTTCTTTTTTTTTCTGTTTCCTTTTTGTTACTTTTATTTTCCAGATTCGAATAGTAGAAATATTTTAAAAAATTCAAATTAAAAAAATGTTCAAATATAAAAATGTTCAAATTCGGGAAATGTTCAAGCTTACAAAAAATTAATTTAAAATTTGTTCACATAAAAAAATGTTTTATTTTAAAATTTGTTCAAACTAAAAAAATGTTTACTTTAAAATTTGTTCAAACTAAAAATGTTTAAACTGAGAAAATGTTCAAATTTGAAAATCGTTCAATTTTAAGAAACGTTCAAATATGAAAACCGTTCAAACGTGAAAAATGTTCATATTTTACAACGACTTTTTTTAAGAAATAAACAAAATTAAAAAATGTTCATATTCGAAATATGTTCATATTCGAAAATGTTCAAATTTTGAAAAAAAAAACAAAAAAAAATCTGAACTTTTTTTGAAAGTATTCAAAAATTTCAAATCTGAACATACTGAAAAAAGATTCATAAGTCAATTCCGGAACAAAAAAAATCGATACAAGTAGCGAACCAAAACACCAGGCATTGCGCGATAATGGGCCAAGCCCATGTCCGGCCGGGGGTGTGCAGCGAACCGAAACACCAGCGAACGAAAACAGCAGCGCTGCGCGATAATGGGCCAAGCCCATGTCCAGCCGGGGGTGTGCGGCGGCTACACTCGCGCCGACCAGGTCGGTGTAAAGGAGCGCCCGAAAGAGGTGAGCAAACCAGACACCGAATTCAAGATGGGAATGGGCTAGGTCAACCCGTTAGGTCACCGACACGGCCCAAACTTTCTGGCCCATTGGGGTGCACGGGTCGGCCTTGAACCGTTTTTAGCGGGCTCTGACTAATCTGATGGGTCGACCCGTCGATTTCATCCCGACATTGAAAATACCGCTTAGACGAACAACTCAAGCGTTGGCTGCTCGGCCTGCCGTACACGCTACTGCTCCCCCTGGCTCCCCCCACAACCAATCTCTACCACAGTCGGCGTTGGCCTGCCGCTCATAGTCGTCCGGCTCGTCCCCTCTCCTGGTCACAAATCTTAGTTGCAACTAATGAATAGTACGAATCACGAAACAAGCCAACGATTCAAAGTATTTTTCTCAGTTGCAATTCGTGTTGCACGTCATGGAAAGCATGCATTACAAATCAATCAAACGATCATGGCAGTATTTTCAGTTACATCCCTATGTGCAATTAGATAAATCTTAGTTGCACTCATAGCACAAATTATAATGCAATACTACGGTCTAGAAGTCGACTGAGATTTAAGTTAATTCTCAGTCGACTAAGAACTAGCGAACCGAAAAAAGTTATTTTCAATTACAACCCACCATTTTTTGACTCAGTTTACCAAATAAAAGTGAGAAAAATGCATGTTTCGGACAGAAAAATACAGAAGTAGAAAAAAGTGAAGTGCTATAAAAATATGAGGATCATATTCAATAACAAAATATTCTTTGTGAATTACAAAAATAAAAGGTGCACATTCTGAAAATGTGCAACCAGTGTAACAATAAAGCAAAACTGGCCAAATTAATTTTTCAACTTTTAAGCACACATGTTTCAAATTTGAAAGAAAAAAGGGAAACTAGGGTGCAGTTCAAAAAAGTGCAACTATTTAATTAATTTTAATTTTAGAACTGAAAATTGCAAGCAATACAACCAAAAAGAATAGTTACGTGTTACAGATACAATTATTATGAACACTTGAAATGCTCAGGTCGTTTATACTTAAAGGGCAACTTTAGACGACATGCAATTGTAGAGAAAGGATGGCTTAAGTAAATAAAAAAAATCGACTCATGGAAATATAATTTTAGGGAAATATAATTTTTGGCAACCGATGGAAAGCAAATATGATAATTTCTTTATCTAGTACAAAAACACTATTGTTTCACTCAGAATGAGAAATCTTACTTCTTTCTTCCCAAATCAATTGACGCGGCTCTAGAGTACATTTGTACAAGTTATACCACACATAGTATATGGCCGCGCAATTGAATGAGTTTGGCCTGGAGAGAGCATTTATCAATTGAATTTAAAATTTGGTCGTAAATATCTAGAGAAAGTTTCATCATGTTCTAATAATTTGTTCATGTAGAATTATTTTTTCTTAGAGTTATAGAATTATTATATCTTGTACAACTCTTAATTCAATCGCATTCTCAGCATGGACTGAAGAATAAGAAATTCTCAAGCAACTAGAAATCGTAAGAAACGCTACACCAAGAGAAACGTTGGATTATGCATCTTTCTGCACATTTCTTATTATCCAGATGGACCAGATCGAGAAGCTACAGGTTGGTTGGATGCTCTGGGATGCTACTAGATTCCAAGGAAAATGATTTCCGGTATCTGTCACGGAAGGTTTCATAGGGCTACTTGTCTTCAGTCAAGGCACCATGGTGGGACTGTGGGAGTTACGCTCTCTTGAATATAAGAAAAATATAAGAAAAGTATTAAAGGAAATTTTGTGGATATGCGTACTCTCGAATTTAATTAAATTTATTAAAAGTTAAGCTACATACTGTAGCTATACTTAAGGTACAAAAATTTCAGGCTGTTCATTTAAATTTTTTTTTATCTAGACTACATAATTTCAAATTTGACTTTGAAAACTGGCATGCATATACATACATGCGTCCTCTATCCAGTAAAAAGAATCATAACTTTTGAGAGAGTATATGCAAAACCTAGTGGCACACCTAGTACTATTAATCACAGCAGATCGTACAATTCAATCAACAGATCACCATATACTAGTACTCCCTCCGGTTCATATTAATTGACTCTAATATGAATGTATCTAGACACATTTTAGTTCTAGATACATCTATATTGAAGTCAATTAATATGAATCGGAGGAAGTATTAATTAACAGATATATAAATAAATTTTGACTTAAATTTAATATAAATTTGGTAGTACGTGCCAAATAGGGAATGAAGGATGATATATTTTCTACCCAGCGCACAACCTGAAGGTTTTTTTTTTTGCATAATCTGACGTTTGGACCTACATCGGTTTCTTCTTTCTCTCCTCAAAATCTGAGATGTTTCTCTGCCCGAAGTCCAGCACGGGGACGCTCTCTAGGAGCTCTCCTTTCACACGCCATCCGTGGAGTTCCTTCCTTTCATCGCCAATGTTCTCCGCTGCCTCCTCTGATCCTTCCTCAATGTTTAACCTCGGCCGCGCCTATCCATATCCATTCATACGTGCAACAGTTAATTTGCCAATCTGCTGATTGTCCTTTTGAAGACACCTTGCTGATAATACACCTTTTTTTTGTGGTATATGAACAGGTGAAAGTTCCAATGAGGAACCGAGGTGGGACTAACAACAGGAATATCTTATGGAAGTACTGCTAACACAAACCTGTGCCGATTTCCTTAGCTGGTGAATTGGCCGTTCGGCTGGCCCACATCAAATGAAGCAAGCCATCAAACAGCACGGACAAATCCAATCGATTGATCAACTTTTACTGAATCGTTTTTCCTCACGTGGTGGCACTGGTTGTAATTTATATCAGAAAATATGGGTAATAAAAAACGGGCGAAATTTTTGAGGAGAAACCTTACTTCCTTTAGTAGTAGGTAAAGAGAAAGATAAGATAAAGAGAAAGATATAGATTTAGATTATGGGCATCATGAATTTGTGTAGGTCGCTTCACGACCTATTTTTTTCTCCCGCGTACCCGTGGGCTACTTGCCATTAGCAACATGGGCCTTGAGATATGTAGCCTTTTTAATTATATCTTCGTATGTGCATTTTTATTCTTATATTGTTTGCACGGGAGTTGGCCGTGGATAGGTGCCTTTTCTTCAGAACGGAAATTCATTTCAATTCATTTTTGAGCATCTTTTTTGTCTTTTTACTTTTATTAGTTCTAATGTAGATGGTTTTGTGTTTTGATTTTTTTTTCCAATTACCTATGGGTCGTAACTGAGATTTTTCATAGTTACACATAGGCTGCAACTGAGATTTTGCTTCTCCAGTTGCGCATAGGATGCAACCATATTTTTCTTAATTACACTTGGGTTGCAACTAAAAATTTTCTGTATATTTTTCCAGTTATGCATGGGTTGCAACTAAGATTTTGTTGCAGATTTTTCCAGTTGCGCATGGGTTGCAACTGAGTTTTTTTTCGAGTTAACATCCATTGCAATTAAGATTTTCCACTTACACATAGGTTGTAACTATTATTTTTTAGTTGTGTAAGTGTTGTATCTGGATTTTACTAGTTATATATGGGCTGCGACCGCAATTTTTTCTAGTTACATATGAGGTGTAACTAAGAATTTTTCGCTTGAAAATGTGTTGCAACTGAGATTTTTTCTGTAGATTTTTTGGCTGCATATAGGCTCCAACTGAAATTTTCCTAGTTGCAGATGAGGTGCAAATAAGAGTTGTTCAGTTGCATAGTCAAAATAACCAATTCACTAATCACTAGTAGGAAAACGCTTATAGGTGGAAGCTATTTCTGTGGCGCACCACCAAAAATGCGCCACAGAAAGTTGTTTTGTGGCGCACCAGGCACGGTGCGCCACAGAAATAGCTTAATTTTGTGGCGCACCAACAATCCATGCGCCATAGAAACTTGGTGGGACCAGCCCCAACCATTGGTTTCACTATTTCTGTGGCGCACAGGACCACGTGCGCCACAGAAATAAGACATTTAGTGGCGCACTGGTCCTGCTGCGCCACTGAATTAAGACTTTCTGTGGCGCATGTGGGTTGGTGCACCACAGAAACTACACATTTCTGTGGCGCACATGAGTTCCATGCGCCACAGAAGTTTTTTTGGCTCTCCACGCAACTCCACCCCACCCCCCCCCCGTGGATCGCCTTTTTTACCTCTGTAAAAAATGAAAGAAATAGACAGAAATTTCAAAAAATAAATTCCATCAAGATGTCCATGTATTATGTCATCTTTTACCACTGAAAATTAACAAACATAAATTTCGACTTTTTTTGCAAAATTGTGTGGGAAAATCATCAAACTGGATTTCTTGTTGCATATGAACTCGAAAAAAGATGCACAATATATCAAAATGATCCCACAAAAATTCTACATTCGAATTCACCCGGGCTTGCTGTTGGAGATATGCCCAAGAGGCAATAATAAAAGTGGTTATTATATATCTTTATGTTTATGATAAATGTTTATATACCATGCTATAATTGTATTAACCGAAACATTGATACATGTGTGATATGTAAACAACAAAGAGTCCCTAGTATGCCTCTTAACTAGCTTGTTGATTAATGGATGATTAGTTTCATAATCATGAACATTGGATGTTATTAATAACAAGGTTATATCATTGTATGAATGATATAATGGACACACCCAATTAAGCGTAGCATAAGATCTCGTCATTAAGTTATTTGCTATAAGCTTTCGATACATAGTTACCTAGTCCTTATGACCATGAGATCA
>NC_061514.1:89930688-89941357 GCF_022539505.1 Lolium rigidum | reverse complement strand
CCCCCGAGATGGGATCGGCGGCGACGGCGTCTCAGTAAGGTTTTCCGTATCGTGGTTTTTTCGCCTCAGGGGTTTCGCGACGGAGGCTTTAAGTAGGCGGAAGGGCAGAGTCGGGGGGCTAACGAGGGGCCCACACTATAGGTCGGCGCGGCCAGGGCTTGGGCCGCGCCGCCCTATAGCCTGGCCACCTCGTGGCCCCACTTCGTGTGTTCTTCGGTCTTCTGGAAGCTCCGTGGAAAAATAGGGCCCTGGGTCTTCGTTTCGTCCAATTCCGAGAATATTTCGTTACTATGATTTCTGAAACCAAAAACAGCAGAAAACAGAACCTGGCACTTCGGCATCTTGTTAATAGGTTAGTTCCAGAAAATGCACTAATATGACATAAAGTGTGCATAAAACATGTAGGTATCATCAATAATATGGCATAGAACATAAGAAATTATCGATACGTTGGAGACGTATCAGTCCTTGCTTGCTGCATTCTTCACAACTGGATCCTAGGTTGGGGCGAGGATGAGTTCTTCGAAGAGGTTGTCACTTTTGATGAAGTAGAGACCGGCCATGACGTGGAAGCAGGCGACAATGATTCCTGGAAGGTGAAGAGGCAAGAGTGAGCAGACACTATGTGGGAAGCCAGAGGCAACACCTCCATCTGAGAAGAAGTGAAGAAGAAATGAAAAAGAAGAAGTGAAGAAGAAGAAATCATATGATTCCCTGTTTCTCGAACCCTTTTCGATCCCCGTATAAACTACAATTTGTAGTAGCTAGGGAGCATCGTGTTATGAACTACCATTCGTAGTACCTAGAGATGATTTTGTGAACTGATTGCAACTATCATGAACTGTGATTTCTGTGTGATGGGAGGTGATAGCATGGTAAGGCTACCCGTCGTAGAGAAGAGGTAACCGTAGACATGCCTAGATGGTACCAAACAGGGCTAATATCATCTCCATCGAGATTTGCGCTTGGCTGCAGGCAAACAAACAGAAAGTCCTTTTTGGCCCAGCCGATGCAGCCTGATCAACCAAACAACATGCCTATTTCGCCCGTGTGGCTCGTTCTGAACGCGCATGTGTGCTTGCACGGCTACGCCAGTGAGCCACGAGTTAGACCCAGGCAACCAAACGCGCCCTAATTGTATGTATTGATGAGCTGTGTTCTTGGTCCAGAGATGTGGTGATTTCAGAAAACAAATGCTCCGAGGTTTGGAGTTTTACTTGAGTGTCACGTCAGTATGTTCCGCCTTGTACGTACTCTGAAACGGATCTTAGCGACCACTGATCACCTTTGTTCGCCTTCACGGTTGGCTAATAACGTCCAAGCCAGTTAGTGACCTATTCAGGTCACCTGCGTTGGCTACTGGTCCTCCGATGGTTTATCGGCCTCCTCGTCCGGGTGAGCATAGCTCGTGCGGGAATGCCGGCAACTAAATCAGCTGCTCAACATACTGTGGGAAACGTGTACCGCACCCATTCTTCCTCCTCCTCCTCCTCCTCCGACGCCTTCTCCTTTACCCGTGGTGGTATTTGGGGCGGAGCTGCCTACTCCTCCAGCGCCTTGATACGTCTCCGACGTATCGATAATTTCTTATGTTCCATGCTACATTATTGATGATATCTACATGTTTTATACACATTATATGTCGTATTTATGCATTTTCCGGCACTAACCTATTAACAAGATGCCGAAGAGCCAGTTGCTGGTTTCTGCTGTTTTTGGTTTCAGAAATCCTAGTAAAGAAATATTCTCGGAATTGGACAAAATCAACGCCCAGGGTCCTATTTTTGCACGAAGCTTCCAGAAGACCGAGGGGGAAAGGAAGTGGGGCCACGAGGCGCCGCCACAACAGGGCGGCGCGGCCCAAGCCCTGGCCGCGCCGGCCTAGCGTGTGGGCCCTCGTGTGGCCCCCCGCGTTGCCCTTCCGCCTACTTAAAGTCTTCGTCGCGAAACCCTCTGTACCGAGAGCCACGATACGGAAAACCTTACTGAGATGCCGCCGCCGCCAATCCCATCTCGGGGGATTCTGGAGATCACCTCCGGCACCCTGCCGGAGAGGGGAATCATCTCCCGGAGGACTCTTCATCGCCATGATCGCCTCCGGAGTGATGAGTGAGTAGTTCACCCCTGGACTATGGGTCCATAGCAGTAGCTAGATGGTCGTCTTCTCCTTATGTTATGTGCTTCATTGTTGGATCTTGTGAGCTGCCTAACATGATCAAGATCATCTATCTGTAATACTATATGTTGTGTTTGTCGGGATCCGATGGATAGAGAATACTATGTTATGTTAATTATCAAGTTATTACCTATGTGTTGTTTATGATCTTGCATGCTCTCCGTTATTAGTAGAGGCTCGGCCAAGTTTTTGCTCTTAACTCCAAGAGGGAGTATTTATGCTCAATAGTGGGTTCATGCCTCCATTAAATCTGGGACAAAGGATGAAAGTTCTAAGGTTGTGGATGTGCTCGTTGCCACTAGGGATAAAACATTGATGCTATGTCTAAGGATGTAGTTATTGATTACATTACGCACCATACTTAATGCAATTGTCTGTTGTTTTGCAACTTAATACCGGAAGGGGTTCGGATGATAACCTCGAAGGTGGACTTTTTAGGCATAGATGCATGCTGGATAGCGGTCTATGTACTTTGTCGTAATGCCCAATTAAATCTCACTATATTTATCATATCATGTATGTGCATTGTTATGCCCTCTCTATTTGTCAATTGCCCGACTGTAATTTGTTCACCCAACATGCTTTTATCTTATGGGAGAGACACCTCTAGTGAACCGTGGACCCCGGTCCTATTCTTTACATCGCATAGAATCTACTGCAATTGTTCTTTACTGTTTTCTGCAAACAATCATCTTCCACGTAATACGGTTAATCCTTTGTTACAGCAAGCCGGTGAGATTGACAACCTCACTATTTCGTTGGGGCAAGGTACTTTGGTTGTGTTGTGCAGGTTCCACGTTGGCGCCGGAATCCCTGGTGTTGCGCCGCATTACATTCCGCCACCATCAACCTTCAACGTGCTTCTTGGCTCCTCCTGGTTCGATAAACCTTGGTTTCTTTCTCGAGGGAAAACTTGCTACTGTCTCGCATCACACCATCCTCTTGGGGTTCCCAACGGACGTGTGTCAACCGCACGCATCAAGCTCTTTTTCTGGCGCCGTTGCCGGGGAGATCAAGACACGCTGCAAGGGGAGTCTCCACAATCCAATCTCTTTACTTTGTTTTTGTCTTGCTTTATTTTATTTACTACTTTGTTTGCTGCACTTAAACAAAACAAAAAAAAAATTAGTTGCTAGCTTTACTTTATTTACTGTCTTGCTTTCTATATCAAAAACACAAAAAAATTAGTTGCTTGCATTTAGTTTACTTTTGTTATCATGTCTAGCTCTGTACCTGTTACTTCTTCACCTGAGGAATTAGTTTTTACTTTTAAACAAGGGGATGCGGAAAGTTTTAAAGATGCTTGGTCCAGAATTTTTACTTCTTATCGTAAAGCTGAACCTCAAATGACTCTAAGTTTGCTCCTTAGTAATTTTTATTTTGGTCTTATGATTCGCTATAGATATGCCTTGGATGCTCTAGTGGGAGGAGATTTCCTTCATTGCAATGGGGATCAAGCTTTTAATGCCATAAAGAAGTTGGTTGCATCACATGATTCAGCTAATAACTTTGATTCAGACCCTTATTAGCATTTATAATAGATTAAACACTCTTGAGACAAGTGCATCTCGCTTAAATGAAAATTATGGATATATTCGTAACCGTCTTGATCAAGTTTTAGTGAACTCTGAACCTTCATTATGGGATCCTACTATTAAAATTGCTATCGGTGACCAAACTCTTCATGCTAATTGTGATATTATGTCTGAATTTTGCCTAATGCCCAAGAGAATTCATGAATCTTTGAAACTTTGGGGATTTGTTGAAGGGGGAGAAGGAATAACTCTTATTGATAACTCCGTTATCCTAAGGGAATAGCTGCGGGTGTGCATACAACCATTCTTGGGAGAACAATATCCATTGATTATCTTGTTATTGAATGCGCAGGAACAGGACAAATCACACTCGGAAGATCCCTCGCTCGAAACTATTGGGAGCAAGTCATAGACATGGGAGAAGGCACCCTAAAATTCACCTCTACACCCGGGGGTAGCCATATATTCCCTAAGCCAAAGAGTAAGAAAAAGAACAAGAAAGGTAAGGGTAAAGCCCAAGGTAATGTCGGTGCTTCATCTCTTGATAATACTTGATTTACACTTTCTGCGCCTAGCTGAAAGGCGTTAAAGAAAAGCGCTTATGGGAGACAACCCATGTTTTTACTACAGTACTTTGTTTTATATTTGAGTCTTGGAAGTTTCTTACTACTGTAGCAACCTCTCCTTATCTTAGTTTTTGTGTTTTGTTGTGCCAAGTAAAGTCGTTGATAGTAAGGTTCATACTAGATTTGGATTACTGCGCAGAAACAGATTTCTTTGCTGTCACGAATTTCGACCTGCCTCTCTGTAGGTAGCTCAGAAAAATATGCCAATTTACGTGCGTGATCCTCAGATATGTACGCAACTTTCATTCAATTTGGGCATTTTCATTTGAGCAAGTCTGGTGCCTCAATAAAATCCATCTTTACGGACTGTTCTGTTTTGACAGATTCCGCCTTTTATTTCGCATTGCCTCTTTTGCTATGTTGGATGAAATTATTTGATCCATTAATGTCCAAGTAGCTTTATGAAATGTCCAGAAGTGTTAAGAATGATTATGTCACCTCTGAACATGTTAATTTTTATTGTGCACTAACCCTCTAATGAGTTGTTTCGAGTTTGGTGTGGAGGAAGTTTTCAAGGATCAAGAGAGGAGTATGATACAATATGATCAAGGAGAGTGAAAGCTCTAAGCTTGGGGATGCCCCGTGGTTCACCCCTGCATATTTTAAGAAGACTCAAGCGTCTAAGCTTGGGGATGCCCAAGGCATCCCCTTCTTCATCGACAACATTATCGAGTTCCTCCCCGAAACTATATTTTTATTCAGCTCACATCTTATGTACTTTGCTTGGAGCGTCGGTTTGTTTTTGTTTTTGTTTGAATAAAATGGATCCTAGCATTCATTGTGTGGGAGAGAGACACGCTCCGCTGTTGCATATGGACAAATATGTCCTTAGGCTTTACTCATAGTATTCAAGGCGAAGGTTGAATCTTCTTCGTTAAATTGTTATATGGTTGGAATCGGGAAATGCTACATGTAGTAATTCTAAAATGTCTTGAATAATTTGATACTTGGCAATTGTTGTGCTCATGTTTAAGCTCTTGCATCATATACTTTGCACCCATTAATGAAGAAACACATAGAGCTTGCTAAAATTTGGTTTGCATATTTGGTCTCTCTAAAGTCTAGATAATTTCTAGTATTGAGTTTTGAACAACAAGGAAGACGGTGTAGAGTCTTATAATGTTTTCAATATGTCTTTTATGTGAGTTTTGCTGCACCGGTTCATCCTTGTGTTTGTTTCAAATAAACCTTGCTAGCCTAAACCTTGTATCGAGAGGGAATACTTCTCATGCATCCAAAATCCTTGAGCCAACCACTATGCCATTTGTGTCCACCATACCTACCTACTACATGGTATTTCTCCGCCATTCCAAAGTAAATTGCTTGAGTGCTACCTTTAAAATTCCATCATTCGCCTTTACAATATATAGCTCATGGTACAAAATAGCCTAAAAACTATTGTGGTATTGAATATGTACTTATGCACTTTATCTCTTATTAAGTTGCTTGTTGTGCGATAACCATGTTCCTAGGGACGCCATCAACTCTTTGTTGAATATCATGTGAGTTGCTATGCATGTCCGTCTTGTCTGAAGTAAGAGAGATCTACCACTTTAATGGTTAGAGCATGCATATTGTTAGAGAAGAACATTGGGCCGCTAACTAAAGCCATGAATCATGGTGGAAGTTTCAGTTTTGGACATATATCCTCAATCTCATATGAGAACACTAATTGTTGCCACATGCTTATGCATTAAAGAGGAGTCCATTATCTCGTTGTCCATGTTGTCCCGGTATGGATGTCTAAGTTGAGAATAATCAAAAGCGAGAAATCTAAAATGCGAGCTTTCTCCTTAGACCTTTGTACAGGCGGCATGGAGGTACCCCTTTGTGAAACTTGGTTAAAACATGTGTATTGCGATGATCCGGTAGTCCAAGCTAATTAGGATAAGGTGCGGGCACTATTAGTATACTATGCATGAGGCTTGCAACTTGTAAGATATAATTTACATAACTCATATGCTTTATTACTACCGTTGACAAAATTGTTTCATGTTTTCAAAATAAAAGCTCTAGCACAAATATAGCAATCGATGCTTTCCTCTTTGAAGGACCTTTCTTTTACTTTTATGTTGAGTCAGCTCACCTATCTCTCTCCACCTCAAGAAGCAAACACTTGTGTGAACTGTGCATTGATTCCTACATACTTGCATATTGCACTTGTTATATTACCTTACATTGACACTATCCATGAGATATACATGTGTTGACGTCAGAAACCCCCTGGCGGGCAGAGACGGTCAACACGGTAGAGCCGGGAACAACTAGGGCTGCGGCTGGCCCCAGTCCCTCAGAGCGACGGCCCGCAAAGCCTCCTGGTCGCACGCGCCGATGTTTATCACAAGGGCGTGCCACCTGACCTATACCCGGTCGGGAAGGTGTGGATGATGCCTCGCTTAGTTTCTCGCAGGGCACACACGTAAACATTAAATACGAGCCTCGATCGGCTCTCGAGTTATCTCGTGAATCGGCTCAAAGAGCCGATCCACCCATGATTCGGACGAGGTGTCCGAATATATGGTGGTCCTGCTTGATCAAGGTAAAGCTAATGAGATCTACGACGATGTAGGGTTTTCACCGCATAATCGGATCGTCCTACTCCAGGTTGGGCCTCGCGGCCACGCACGGTGATCGTAAGCCGATCCTAAACAAGGCCTAAAAACCAACGCGAGGTTGATCCTCGAACATCCTCGCTTAGGGCCAACGAACGACACCCTACGTGCCGCTGGATCCTCCCCCCTTTGTAAGGCCTAACTATTGCAGATGTTAAACTAATCCTTGTAGAACAAGGAGCAATCGTAACGGATCAGATCTACTAAACTATGATCAAGCGGGGTGCCGCCCCTACACCTAAGATAGGTGTAAGGGCGGCTATACATGCAAGGGTTGCATTACGAAAGCATGTAATATGAAGAACAATGCTAACCCTAACATGGCTAAGATAACTACGTTGCTCGCCATCAAAAAGGCTTCAGTACGAGAAACGCGTGAACAACGTAGGCGAGGCTTGGCTGCCTAGATCGCAAGATGCGATCTAGGCAGCATGATGCTTACCGGTAGAAACCCTCGAGACGAAGGAGTTGGCGATGCGCCGAGATTTGTTTGTGGTTGAACGTTGGTTGTTGTCTATTCCATAAACCCTAGGTACATATTTATAGTCCAGGGGACTTTCTAATGTGGGCGTGCACCAAACCGTGCACGAGTAAGATTCTAACTTCTAAACTAAGATGCGATCTAATATGTTACAGATACACGGGCAATTAAGCCCAATTTGATATAAAAGGCCGATTCACGTATTTCTCCTCTATGTATATTCTTCAAGCCCATCTTGATCGCGGCCCACCTCTGACTCGGTCAAATTCTGGTGATAACACATGCCCCCCTGGTTTTGGTAATGATAATTTCAAAAGCACTCTGTTTTTCCTCTGAGGGGTCATGTCATGGCAGAGCAGTAACCGTCGCAAGCATGCTTCATCATGACGACTTGCCTTCCCAACTTCTCTCGCATGATTTGACAGCTTTGGTACCATGCCCTCGAAAACTGCTCGAAAATTAAATCCCCATCTCCTTTTATTTAACCGCATCGAACAGTTCTCCTCTTCACCCCTTCCGCATTAGCACTCCAAAAACCCTCCTACGCCACCATGTCCTCTTCCTCCCCTGCTTCATCGGATCTTTCCGCCCAGTCCTCTTCGTCTCGCGAGCCGACGCCGGAGCCGAACCTGGCGGAGGTCCACGCAGCGAACACCCGTCGCGCCATTGCGGCCGGGGAGGAGTCTAGCCATGACTTCTCCCTTTGGTCAGAGGACGACAAGTCCTTGACCGACGGGGAAGCGACCTCCGCTTCCTCGCCGATGGGACAGCGGAGGAGGAGAGCGACGACGATCGCTTCTCCTGCGACTTCTCCTCTCCCGAGGAGGAGGAGGAGGAAGAAGAGGAGGAGGAGGAGGACGACACCTCCTCCGACGAGCCCCCGGCCAAGCGGTTCTCGCCCTTGGCCGGGAAACCTCAGCGACTTTGACGAGTGATGATGACGACGCCGACGAAGAAGACGAGGACAACGAAGGCCCGGTCGGCGGCCATTGGAGCGACGACGAGCCTGCCGGGAGTAGCGCCGACGGCGGTGACGACGGCGATGGCGAGGGCAGCGACGGCCCGTAGATAGGACATCTAGCATAGGACCAGTAGCAGTAGGTGGGACCATGTATCCCCTAGTGCTTCCTTTTGGGAGAAATCAGCTCCTTATGTAAGAAATCAATCAATGAAGAACTTTCCCCAATTTGATTTTGCCGATTTCCTTTAGGATAATTTAGCCGATTGTCCTTCGCACTGATCCTGCCGATTCGTCCCCTTTGCCAATGCGTAACGAGCCGATAGCAACGCACCAGCCCTTCGACATTTACCCTTCCATTCTTCAACCGATGATTCCCTTTCCGGTAGATACCGTGGGATTTCCAAGAGAGCCCTTAAATTTCTTCCACCGGTTTCAGCGATCCCTCTCAGCAAGCGCTTATTATTTGTGAAGAAGGTTGCAACGAATATCAGCCGATGGTACTTCAATCGGTTCCTCAATAGAGCATCTACCAGGCCTGTTGCCCCCCGAGTCTCAGCCAAGGCAAAACAGAGACGAGGATACGCAAATTAGCTGCATGGACCTGGTCTTGATCATGTCTGAGGGAGTTTCTTATGCAGAGCCAGCCGATTTGAACATAAATCGGCTTCTCAAAGCAGAGAGCCTTCAAGGTGAGCTGCCCCCCGAGCTTCTTCAGTTCTTGCCGGCCAGATCGGCTCCCTTCCTTTGGTGGATCTGATGCAATCCATCCTTGACCTGATCTGCACGTCCAGGCTGCTCTTGGTCTTGTCCTTGAAGAGAGGATCCGAGCTCTTAAGCTACTCCATTAAGGAGTTCTTTCATTAAAACCCTCTTCGTGCTCCATCGACCCTCTGATCGTAACAGTTATTCCTCTTGAGTCGATGGCCATGCATCAGCTTTCATATCCTTAAGTCGATGTCTGCTGCATCGGCTGTGCTCGAAAATTTTCGAATTTTCAGAATTTTTATTATTATTTACGGCCGACTGGTGCATCGGCCCCCATACTCCAATACCCATCACCAAAGGATGAGACGCTTCCATTGCATATCCCCGTGTTTTATCCACCTGGGTGCCCCCCCGAGCCGATTCTGTCAAGAGAATTGATGGTATCGGCTCTGTTGGATAACATGTTGAACCCAGGCAGAATGGTGGGTGAGGATAATTTTGGCCGATTGCTGGAATCGGCCTCCACGTTGCTTGCTCGGTGAAGGTTTTGTAAGTTCCTTTCATACATTTTTTTCGGGGCCGATCACAAGGATCAGCCTCGCCATGTTTACTCATTGACGTGCTCTTGCTACTGCTCAGGCCGGTAGACGGAACCAGCCCAATCTCTCGACTTTATCATGTTGGTGCGCTTGCCGTCGTCCACCTTGGATGTATCGTGTAACCGTGGAGCACTGAGCTTCGTCGGGAGAACGAGCACCATGTTTGTGCCAGCCGATGTTTCATCATCGGCTTTCCTTTGCTTGGGGCGCCACTCCATTTTTCGTGGACGACCCTCTTCATCCAGGGGTTCGCCGAACCTTCGCAGCCGATCAGGCCTTGCCTTCCTCAATGTATGCAAGTATAACCTCTCGGCTTCTTCCAGGCCGCGCAATCGTTGAACCCTGCGTTTCGGGAACGGCTGAGTCCGTCGGGCACCACCTTGGCCGGTGGTACTGTCTTCTTCTTCTCCCTCGTCTTCTGAATCTTCGAGATCTTCCAACCGAGGGGACTCAGCTCGTTTGCTCTGTGGCGGAGAGGTCCCAAGCGCTCGAACACGGACACGTTGGCTGCCTCCTTCTTTTTCGGTTGCATTCTCGGGCAATTTCCGATTGTTGGCAATCGGCTCATTCTCGAATCCCAGCAGGTGCTCGAAGAAGGGGCAATCCCGGTGCTTGTCCTCGTCGTCTTGCTCCCTTGCCTTTTCCTTGGCACAACGCTCGTGCCCCCCTCATCGAGATTATGCCGACGATGTCTTCTGGCTTCTCTAGCCAGCCGATTTCTTTCATCATCATCGCTGGACCGTCGGCGTTGGTCGTACTGACTCACATATTTGTTGAGGAGGTGATCAGAGAGAGGTCGCTGATATCTTATGTTCTTCACTTCTCCCTCTGTGACGTTGCGCTTGCCGTCTTGGCGGAGCCGATCGCGTGGAGCGGCTTCCTCTGTATCTTTGCTATGAGAGCAGCTGCCCTCATCTCCATCCTTGCCGGCCGTGGTGTCCAAGATCTACCATGTTGATATTGCACAGAAACCC
>NC_061514.1:89889574-89930588 GCF_022539505.1 Lolium rigidum | reverse complement strand
CATTTTCGTTTCCAACCATATAACAATGAATGAAATAGTTCAACTTTCGCAATGAACATTAAGAGATAAAGCTAAGAACATATGTGTTCATACGAAACAGCGGAGCGTGTCTCTCTCCCAAACAAAGAATGCTAGGATCCGATTTTATTCAAACAAAAACAAAAATAAAAACAAACAGACGCTCCAAGTAAAGCACATAAGATGTGATGGAATAAAAATATAGTTTCACTAGAGGTGACACGATAAGTTGTCGATGAAGAAGGGATGCCTTGGGCATCCCCAAGCTTAGATGCTTGAGTCTTCTTAAAATATGCGAGGGATGAACCACGGGGCATCCCCAAGCTTAGACTTTTCACTCTTCTTGATCATATTGTATCATCCTCCTCTCTTGACCCTTGAAAACTTCCTCACACCAAACTCAAAACAAACTCATTAGAGGGTTAGTGCATAATTGAAAATTCATATATTCAGAGGTGACATAATCATTCTTAACACTTCTGGACATTGCACAAAGCTACTGAAAGTTAATGGAACAAAGAAATCCATCAAACATAGCAAAACGAGGCAATGCGAAATAAAAGGCAGAATCTGTCAAAAGCAGAACAGTCCGTAAAGACGAATTTTTAGAGGCACCTAGACTTGCTCGAGATGAAAATGCCCAAATTGAATGAAAGTTGCGTACATATCTGAGGACCACGCACGTAAATTGGCAGCATTTTCTGAGTTACCTACGAGCACGGGGCGGCTCGATTTACGTTGACGAGCAAGAAAATGCTGATTCTGCGCACACTAGTAGGAAAACCCTTATAGGCTTGAAGCTTATTTACGTGGCGCACCACCAAAAATGCGCCACGAAGAGAAGTTAATGCGATGGCTTGCACCAGGCACGGTGCGCCACAGAGCTAGCTTAATTTTGTTGGCGCACCGGGATCCATGGCGCCTTCAGCGGAAATTACGGTTGGGGCCAGCCCCAATCATTGGTTCCACTGGCCCCCGTGGCGCACGGGATCACGTGCGCCTACGTGCGTGTGACATTCGTGCAAGTGGCGCACTTTGGTCTCTGGTGCGCCACTGCCCAGTGCGACTTTACGTGGCACACGTGGGATGCAGTGCGCCACGGCAATCCACACATTTACTGTAGGCGCACATGAGTTCCATGCGCCACTGAGAACTTTTTGGTCTCCGCACGCAACTCCACCCCCCCACCCCCCCCCCGCGTTGGATCGCCTTTTAACCTTTTGTCAAAAATAAAAAAATAGATAAAAACCGCAAAAAAATAAGTGCATCAAGATGCCCATGTATTGTGTCATCTTTTACCACCGAGAATTAACAAACATGAATTTCGACTTTTTTTGCAAAAATTGTGTGGGAAAATCATCAAGCTGGATTTACGGTTGCATCGAACTCGAAAAAAACACATAATATATCAAATGTTCCCACGAAAAATCTACACGGCAAGTGAACGTTTACCGCAGCAACAAGAGCCTCATCTTGTAGGCTTTGGAATCTCTTCAAGGGTGAGACTCGATAAACCCCTCGTTGCTACCGTCTTCTAGATTGCATCTTGGCTTGGATTGCGTGTTCGCGGTAGAAATTTTTTTGTTTTCTATGCAACGTTATCCTACACTTGCCCGGTTGGACAATTTTTAGAATCCCCAAATTCGAAAAGAGTAAAAAGTTACGGCCAGTTAAAGTTTTTTTTTGCTGCAAAATACAAAAAAAGAAAAAAAATTCTGTGGCGCACCAAGTGCCCATGCGCCACATAATTAACGTTCAAAATTTGAATTTCCTGCCGCCCTCCTCCACTTCTCCTCCACTTCTCCTCACTACTCCTCCACTTCTCCTCACTTCTCCTCTTTGAATGCAAACTTCTCCTCCACTTCTCCTCCTCCTCCTCCTCCTCCTCCTCCTCCTCCTCCTCCTCCTCCTCCTCCTCCACCACAACCACCTCCTCCGGCCGGCCTCCTCCTCCTCCTCCACCACCACCTCCTCCGGGGCCGGCCTCCTACTCCGGCGACCTTCTCCTCCGGCCGGCCTCCTCCTCCTCCGGCGACCTTCTCCTCCGGCCGGCCTCCTCCTCCTCTGGCGACGACGACCTTCTCCTCCTCCTCCTACACCACCACCTCCTCTTCCTCCACCACCACCTCCTCTTCCTCCACCACCTCCTCCACCACCACCACCACCATCACCTCCTCCTCCACCACCACCACCACCACCACCACCTCCTCCTCCTCCTCCACCACGACCACCACCACCACCACCACCACCACCACCTCCTCCTCCTCCTCCTCCTCCTCCTCCTCCTCCTCCTCCGGCCGTCCTCCTCCTTCACCCACCCAGCGAAATTTAAAAAAGTATTTCGGCGGCCCCAGATCTAGATCTGGCCGCCATTTTTTTTGAATTTCAAAAAAAAATTCTGTGGCGCACCACCGCCGGTGCGCCATAGAAATAAGTTTCTGTGGCGCACCACCGCTGGTGCGCCACAGAAATAAGACTTTCTGTGGCGCATGGGTCGGTGCGCCACAGAAACCTTATTTTTGTGGCGAGAATTCTGTGGTGCACCGCCCATGCGCCACATAATTGATTTTTGGTGCGCCACTGATGAACCCTTTTCCTACTAGTGATTGCAAGTTGTGTGTAGCTGGATTTTTTTTTTTATCATCACATGATTTGTGCTCCCTGCAAGTTGCACCCAGCTGATTGTAAGTGTTCTTAGTTGTATACCACGTGCAACATCAAATGTAAGTGAGAAAATAAAGGTCAAATCTTTTCTTTTCATATTTTATGTAGTACCAAACTACCGATCTATTCTAAGCGATTGAAAGAAGTGTTAAATCAAAGAGCGGTAAAAAAAATGATCTACATACCTATCAGCACGTACGTGAAAAAAGCCCATCTAAGCGGAAAACCAAACGAACAACGAGCAACAGCAAGAGGCCATATTGACGAAAGGAAAAAAAAATCACGTACGTATCTAGTTATTACTCCCCCCTGTTTCTAAATATAAGCTATAATATATTGTTTGGCATACAAATTAAGGAACACATATTTAGAAAACATTACACCATGTTTGGCTAGGGTTTTTTTTTGCGATAAAGGATGATATATTAATTATCCGCTCTTACAGAGAGAACCAGAAAGAAAGGAAAATTACATTGAACACCTCTGGATCCCGGCGTTGGAGACGAACCGATGCTGTCGATGGCGCGCCGCTGCAAAAGCTCCCCAACCTTGGATCGCCGGAGCCCACCACTCGCAGACGGGAAGTCGTCGAACACCGGCTCCGAGAAGCCTACATCAGAGCTCGCCGCCGCGAAGAACCAACACCTCATCCTCCAGAACAACTTCACCCTGATCCGCCGCTGACCCGGATCTGGCCGTGGTGAGACGGCCTCGAGGGATTCGCAGATCCTCGAGCTCGGGGAAGTCGGCTGCATGACGGAGAAGCTACTGAGAGCGCCGCCGCCGGAGGGGATCCGCACCGAAATCAAAAACCTGACCAGCAGCTCCACCGCCTCCTGAGCGCCACCGGGAAGGGACCTCACGAGACCTACACTATGTACACGCCATGCGGTGGGCTTCCCCCATCTTCCCGCCGCCGAAGCGGACGACGGAGGGGGAGGAACCCACGCCTCACCGGCGGGCGAGGTGGTTCGGCGGTCGACTCTCAACAAATCGCCCTCGTGATTGTAGTAGAGCGAGGGGAAGAGGGCGACTCTCAAATCTCAGTTCGTGATATGTTTGGCTAGGATTAACCCTAGGCAATTGCTTGTGCTAATAGAAAACTTTGCATAGAAAAGTAAACCTAATTAAATCTCTAAAAATATTATTCATACAAGTGAGGCAACACAATAAACCCTATATTCAAGATTTTTCCTCAAAAACCTATATGGCTCATATCTAAGAACGGAGGAAGTAATTCGTAAATCGCTGGGAATCGTCACAGTTGAGGTTGGTAGACTGAGTTGACTGAGATGTAGATGCAGATGCGCATTTATGATATCTTGTACAACTCGTAATTTAATTGCATTCTCAGCATGGACTGAAGAATAAAAAATTCTCAAGCAACTAGAAATCGTGCTAAGAAAAAACATTTGATTGTGCATCTTTCTGCACATTTCTTATTATCCAGATAGATCAGATCGAGAAGCTACACGTTGGTTAGATGCTCCGGCATGTGACTTGATTCCAAGGAAAATGATATCCCGTATCTGTTCCGGGAGGTTACATAAGGGCAACTTGTCTTCAGTCAAGGCAAAACACCATAGTGAATATAAGAAAAATATTAAAGAAAATTTCATGGATACGGGTACTCCTGAATCTGATTAAATTTATTTGAAAATTAAGCTACATGGTGTACATATACTTAAGTTACAAAAATTTCAGGAGGACAATTCATTTAAAATTTATCATTTTTATCTAAGCTATATAATTTTGAAATTGACTTTGAAAACTGGCACACATATACATACGTGTGTCGTCCATCTGGTAATTTTTTTTTCATAATTTTAAAGTGCTAAAAATACAAATTTAAGGACCTTATAGTAACTCGTGTTCATTGGTACCTAGGATGGCCACGATGTATTTTCGAAAAAAAAAAATCGTCTTCCATGCTGCTGATAGAATATAGTACATGTAGTTTTTTTATTTTTGAACACTGGAAATTCGTATTTAAAAGTTTTGAAAAATCCAAAATAAAATTCTGGAGGTAACCAATGATGAAAAATCTCAATACAAACTGATTCGTATTCCAGGCTACACAAAAATGATAAAATCAAAGAATTATAATATTGAAATGTGCACTATTTACTATAAAATTTGTCAGAATTTGTGATTTTGTGTAGCCGAATATGAAGTAGTTTGTATTGAGATTTTACACCATTCTAGTATACATCATTGACTATGTCTAAAAAAATTGTTTAGACTTTTCTAAAGTTTAAAATACGAATTCTAATTCTAAGTGTTTCCAAGTAAAGGGCAAGAATGACCTTCCGTTTCAAGTTTTCCGTAGTACTACTACTATTGTTGGAAGTAACTAGGAAAAATGCCCGTGCGTTGCAACGGAAGAGAAAATCTATAATCACAATAAAAATAAATATAATAGAAAACAATTAGAAAACAATGAAAGCTCCTATGTGACCGCGTAAAAAATAATCACAGAAATCTAAACACCCTAGCGGACGCAACCAACTGAAACTCCACCTAACCTACCGTCGCCTAGGAGCTCCAAATTTACGCACCAAGTATGCATAAATTCGTTTAAAAAATCCACCTAAGCGAACATACATATATTGCAATGTGAATCAGAAAAAGGACGCTATAGAAGAATGGACCAACTTTATGGAATGTTTAACTACAGACTATGAACCAACAAAACACATGGAACCAATGATTTGCAAAAAAATACCACTTCATATCTACTTCCTCCGTCCCATATAAGTGTCTCAAAATTTTCTAGTATCTAGTAGTAGCAAATAACAGACACATGAGGTTCAAACGAACTGAAGTGGACATGTTTTATGTACCAAAAACATAACTAAAGAGGGCATGCAAACCTTTTATGTTGCTTCCTCAGACGTCGCCTCTGCTGCCCCGTTCCCTGCTCCGGCTCCAGAAGCTTCCCTTCTCCCCACCCTGTGGTGGCAGCATAGGCCTTCGTCGACGCGTTCATGGCCGCACCGCCCGGTGGTCGTTGCCGCGCACTGAAAGTCTATTCCTTGTTCTGCCGCTCAACTGCTGAGGTATCCCGACGCCGCGGAGTTGTTCTTCTGCCGGCCAGCCTAGCTGACGGGTCTCAGTCTCATCTCCATGGTGCACGAGATCACTGGCACAGCGTCCCTGGTGCCCAGCACGGCAGCACGACAATGATTGTCTTCTCTCAATCTCTCATACATGTCTCTTCCGGTGATGGCTCATAGATCATCGCCTCATCGGAGAAGGTGAGCTCCCCGCGCCTGAAAGTCATCTCGACAGAGCAGGTGACCAGCACGACAAGTCGACAACACACATGTACCGGTGCCAACACACAAGTAGTGACGGCTGCAATGTCGATCACGTTTGTTATGAGCTCTAGAATCTGGACACACTTCATTAAGAACCAGTTGAAGCGTTCGAATTTCGTCAAATTTTGAGAAACTATTTCTTAGACGGGGGACTGTTCTCGATGCGGCCTGAAAGAAAACCAGTCGAATTTTGGGTAAGAACTTCATATATAATAGGGGACTGTCGATGCTTCCCGCCCGAAAGAAAATACGCAAAATTCCTCTTGTTGCAAGAGAAAACAATCAACAATTGCTCACATGCCAATGCTACTATCATCTGATTTCAGTACATATACGTACAGATTAGACACGCCTGATTTTCCGAAGCAGGCGAGGCAACGTCCCCGGTTTCCTGCAACTCCTTATCTGCGTAGCTCGAGCTCTGAAGTATGAAATTATAAACTAACGAATATATATATAATATTGCCAAGCTGAAACTTTCTCATCTCCTGCGCACCTTGATGGAGGTTGATGGCGGCTTTGAATTCTCGACGATGATGGTGATGATAGGGAAGGACGATCGGCGACGACAAAGAGATGACCGAGCAGAAGAACCAGGATGGTCGGCAGTCTCGGTTTTGGACGGAATCGTGGCCGGCTAACCCAAATCCTCTCTCCTTGTCTGGCCGTTCCGCGTTTTCTTTGTATACGGGCACAACTTGCTGTCGTCGTCGAACATGACCGTCTCCTTCCCGACCTCTCCCGCCACTGCATGATCGCTCTCTCGATGCGGTAGAACGCACCTTCGAAGTTGAGCCCCACGCTGGCGTTGACACCGCGGCCGGCGCTGACAACACGGCCGGCGCACGCAATGGCCAATTGGTCGTGCGCGAGCGCGGCCAGGTACGTGCACGTTGTCAAAGATCGAAGGGGCCGATGTCGGTTAGAACCATGGGCACCATATTCTTCTGTGCGGGCACGGGTTTCCGTGATCGCCGACGTAAGGTTCTGCTGGGCGTTGGGCGGCAGCGGGAGCAAGGCGCGGCTGGCCGGAACGGCTTCGATGGAGGCGGGGGTGCTTTGTGGTGGTGCCGGGCCGAGGAGGTGAAGGCATGGCGTGGAGCATCGAGATCGGGAAGATATTTTCTGGTTTCAAGATCCAACTGCAACCGAGGAGGATTCCTGGAAGGGCATTGGCAGGTCTTTGTGTGGAGGAATCGTGGGCGCTTTGGACAATGTTTTCTTGTCGATCGGGACCGGGAAGGAGTCGTGGTGCCCCAAAGCAAAGCGGACGAACGGACGCGGTAGAACTAACGAAAGCGTATTAGTGGATGGACCAAAGCGTACTTGGACGGACCGAACCAAGGAAACGCTTCTCTCTTTATTATTAGGTATAGATTAAACAAAAACCTAACCACCAAGTAACAAAAAGCCGCGGCTAGAATATTCCCGCACATTATACGAGGCTATCGTCAATTGCGCTGGTCGATCAACAGCCAACTAGCCACGGTAAACATGTGGAGATTATAAATGAGTTGGGGCCTTTGCTCGGCATGCTCAGCTGCACAGGAAGCACAAATCGTTCGCGAGAGCTGAGAAGTGTGTGTATCCACCGGAACTCGATCGATCCCCAATGGAGTCCGTCGCGGTGGTGGTGGTGCCGTTCCCCGCGCAGGGCCACCTGAACACGCTCCTGCACCTGTCGCTGCGTCTCGCGTCGTGCGGGCTGCCCGTGCACTACGCCGCTCCGGCGGAACACGTCCGGCAGGCTCCATCTTTTGATCCCTGTCATGCATATGCACATTGTAATGCTTTTGGGTACCATTCTGGTTGACATGAACTAGATGGACCTAGCGCGTCTTGCCGCGCCGTTCTTTGTTACGGTTGTTACCGTTTAAATTAGGAGGACTTCACACACTTGACCAGTGCGATTTATCAATTTCATGATATTGTTTCCATGTTATGTATGTTACTCCATCTGATCCATAATAATTTCCGGAGCTTTGGTTCAAATTTGGACTGAAGTGAAATAAATCCCTGGCATGGATCAGATATAACTTTAAAGTGAAATATTCAATAGCTGAATAACATGAAATTCCTTATATATAGATAACTTTATTATCTAAGATCTTATATCATTTTGCTATCATGGACCAACATTTATTTCAGACTTGACAGAAAAGGTAACAAAATAACCGGAAAAAATCATGATTTTGCTATGGTATTTGTTGCCAAAAAGTTACAACAAGCTATCCGGACACAAACGAACGATAAGTGGGGCAGTGCTTCCGCTCACATTCAAAATGACAAATCTACATAACATCATATAACCTTCCATATGTGGTTCCAATGAGACAACCAAATACCAAGCAGTGAACAAATGGAGGATCGTTCTTTTTTGTGTTCTGAACTTCTGATAATCAACTTCTTCATATGGTGTTGTTGTAATCTATACCAAAAGTTCAAAACTGGTTGGAGTGACAAAGCATATTCATCTCAATAGTCCTACATGAATTTTACAATGGAAAATTAACAAAAAAACAAAAAAATCTCAACTTGCAGTATAGTTTTAAATATAAATGTATATATCAAAATAGCTGAGTGCTCACCTGTAGTTGAGTAGGCAGAGGATCCATGGTGAATCCAAAAGCCATGTCCTCTCTAGTTAACCCTAAAACCATTACACCACAATTATATCGAAGTAGAATCGTCCAGAACCACTTCCTTCGTGTGCAAGGAAAACACACCATCAATCGCGAAATTTACAGTATCACATCCGCCCTCGCAGCTAATTAAAGCATTTCTGCAAGCACTTGCCAAGCACCGATCAAGAAATTAACAGGCTACCAGAATACTTTAGCACTCAGTGATGTTTTCAGATTACAAATTTGAGCACGTGAACTTGAATATCTGTATCAAACAAGGCCTCTGATCTAAAAATATCCATTTAAATGATTAAAGACGAACGTGAGGTACTAAAATTGTCTGGTTGCGGCCGAGGCATCGTGGTCTGCAGCATCGAGTCTGTCCTAAGCATCCAGGTCAGCGTTAGGAGTGGAGCAATTGGCCGCTGAACTACACGAAATTCCATGGACATTTACTCAATATTTTTGAAAAGGTTCAGTCTAAAGCCTTAACCATAAATCTATAAAGATGAAAATAGCTTCCTAAGGCCTCTCAGTTCTTACCAAAAGAGAACCTACAACAAATATCCAATCAGGACATAGCCTAATGAGAAAGAATAAAAGGTAATAGAGCAACACTAACTGCTGAGAAAATTAAAGTATGAACTGATAAAAGGGAGATGTAACTTGGATGATGTGCTTTCTTAACTAACTTCTTATTAGTTCTAACTCCATACCTCAATACTTTATCATTAGTTTGGTTGAACTTCCCCCCGTTGCACCCATTATTCTTATTTTGAGTCAAACTTGAGTTAGTAATTAGTTTGTTCAAGTAGCATGAGGACCTGGTGCCGTGGGAACAGCGTACAAACCATCTTTAATCCAACACTACCGTTTTAAAAAGCAAATGTGCGTCAATATTCATTATCACGTTAGTAGCCTGAAAGCAAAACTGAAGTCAGAACATATTAACAATAACAACTTCATCTATTTTATGCCAGGAAGAGATCAAGAATGATTTTCCAATGCACATCCATTATCAAGTCTAATGCTCGACTCCATATCTATAACAAGAGTATAAACCTAACACATTGCTTGGGTTTTGAACTACTGTAACTTTATGTCCATTTGCCAAGCCAAAATAAAATTCTATCTCTAAGCAGGGTAGTAGCGGTGTTTCTTTACATCCTTAACATAAACCTGCCAAGGAGAGTGAAGATGCTAAATAGCTACATCTGTATTCTGCGATAGAAGTTCAGATTCATGTGTGCTAATATCGACTTTCCACTTGCAATAATACTACATCAGGACTGAAAATTCGTATACATAATTATCAATATGATTTTCATATTATGCAAATACAATATTGAGTTGCTGGTAATTATTCCTGAACAAAATCAGGCTTTCTTTTGTAAATATGTTCAGTGTTATTATGATAACAATACCTTGTCACAAGCTGAAATCAGATACCGAAAAGGAATATAGCAATTCTACAAAACAAATATACATAGTCAACTGCAGGAAATCATTATGATGAAAGAACGATATTGAACTAAAGCCCCTAGAGTTAGAAAATTCCTTTGGTTCTTTGCATGAAGAATCCAACGTATCTCACATCTCTTCTCTTTTTTCTGTGTGCTTCTGCCCCACTAGCAAGGTGTAACAACTGACATGCAAATGAAGACACGCAGGCAGGGCTCAGTACAAAACACCACAATAATAGTACAATAAATTCTTTCTGCAAAATGTATAAAGGCCACAAACAAACTTGAAACGTATGGTTGAAACCCTGCTTGCCTATCTTGTAGTGTTGGTACCTGAAACCTGAAGTTATGTTCTCAATCTGAGACTGAAGAGCGTTCTGGACCCAACAATAAACATAATACCCTTGCAAGTTGCAGCAACAACAAATCTAGAACTCACAACTGATGGAAATTTTCAATTCTTCATAGCTACTGTAGACATCCATTGAACTGGGTTGAGGCCCTGATATGTAGCTCAAAGAACCTAAATCTTCTATTGGGAAATTTTATGTTGTTGCAATACCATTAAACAATTAAAAAGAAAAGAAAAGAAAAAAAAAGAAAAATAAAAGGGGAAATTCTAAGTTCTTGGAATACTGTTAAACGCCTGCTGGGCTTCAACCGGGCAAAGAGTAGCAAATTACTGTTGGGGCCATGGCTTACTACATGTAAATGAGCTATCATTATAGTGCATTAGATTCAATTTGTCTAATGGAAGATATCTGATGTAGTGCCTAGGTTCTATGTTTGGTGAGACTATTGGGCGTGTATACATCCAATCAAATTGGACCAAATTAATTATTGTCCTCATGTAGCATTTGCACAAATATAACTCAAACTCTGGACAGACCAAATCACGCACAATTCATCCAAAATAATTATTGAGATCCATATATCCAACCATTAAGACCCTGTTTGTGCTTGCCCATAGTAATTACAAAAGAAAGATGGAATGAGAGAAGGTAGAGGTAGAGGAGACCATACCTCTGGCCGGTGCGACCTAGATTCGGGGCGGAGGCTGGTAACAACTGGTCGGTGGAAGGCTCAGAGCTTCAAAGGGGGCAGAAAATGGCTTTCAGGACCTCCATGGCGGCGCTGCCGAGCTCGGAGATGGTCATAGAGTCAGGCAGCACGGTAGGGGCGCAGGGCAATTAGAGGCCAGAGCAGAGGGGGGATGAGAAGCCAAACTGCTCTAGCATATGGGGGCACCGGTCTGGGGGGGAGGGGAGGAAGGGGGCGAGATGGAGGAGGGCGGCGGCGGCCAGCGCTGGAGTCTGGAGGTATCGTGCAGGTTTCCTTCCGTCTCAAATGTCGGTTCAGAAAAGCGATTAAACGACGATGCCAAACGAACCGATTCAGGTAGGGCCAACAATCGCGACGTGTGGATCAACCAGACGAGCTCGCAACCCTGGGAGCTTAGTGCTCTTAGGGATTTGATGATATTTTGTATTGGTTTTGGAACTAGAAGGATTGGACCGCAGCAACGTACGGGCATTCAACCAGTAGGAACTAAGCGAGCAGTTGTGCATTAAGGTTTTCATGAAACTACATGTCTGAGTTCCAGAAAAAAATAAGCATTAGATGGAATAAACCATGTTGTTCTTTACCGACCTTGTGAAGTAGAATATGCAACTGGCATGCTATGCGTAGGTGACCTCCAGTAAATTCTGAGAGGAAAGACATATTTGTTGATACAAAGAAATTGAATACTGATGGAAATAGATAATAATATGAATCAAATTGCTTGTAAGAATATTATTTTTTGATCTTAAATGCATAATTGCTGAAGTAATAATAGCTCACTACCAGATATGGTTTAATAGAACAATCGTACACTTTTAGCATATTTTTTTTCTTATAGGGGTAAAATCAGTTCAGTCACAATTATGTTGAAGCTTATCTATACTAAAATTGAATTAAGGATGAACAATCACGTATGCAGCTACACATGGCACTGTACCGGCCTTAATTCACCTTTATCTTGTAAAGGTTGTGTTAGTACGTAACTACTTGCACATTCAGAGAACGGCAAAATTCAGAGGAACCTGTCACGTGCATTGCACAATGCCACCAGATCTTGCAAGGGCCAAATCAACGCCCAAAAATGAAGAAGAAAAACAGTTACAGAAGAAGAAACGGCTCACAGTTGACAGGGGAGGGTGGAGGCTAAGGACCTCAAACATCTGGAGGGCGACCGCGCCACAATCTCGGACACGGGGACGCCGGGTCCATCCTCTTAGCGCAACACCGCCCCTAGCCACCGGAGGGCACCACGCCAGCCTTCTGCCTAGAGCCAAGAGGGAAGAGGCTGAGCTCTCCGTCAGGTGCACCCTGGGAGAGCTCTCCAGCCGGTCCTCGTATGTCGGCCCGCGAACCTCCATGCACCGCTGCCCTCCTTCCACGCACGCAGGCTCATCACATGCTGCAGCTCACCTACCACGGTTCTTCTATGTCCTGTTGCCGCGGTGCTGATATGGCAGGAGGCGAGAGGAGAATTAGGGAGAGGGATCCGCTATCATTACCGTGAGTGCAGAGTGCTTGATATAATTTGTGCCCTGATTGATTGATATCATAATTAGCGTGGGAGCTTGATATGGTTATGAGATTGTTTAGGGAGGAAATACATCTTTTGTAATTAATTGATTGATAGCAACTGATGATACCATAATTGTCCCGTGAGGTTTGACTTGCTGTTAAATAGATCGGACAAAGTGGAGACTGTTAAATTAGTTGAATGGCCCAGATTCTTCTAATGGCGACCATTAAACGTGTTGAATGTCAAATGACCAACTCTAATTTAATAGTAAAGATATATTGTTTGGCACAAAAATTAAGGAACGCATATTTAGAATAAATTACACCATGTTTGGCTAGGATTATCCTAGGAAATTGCTTGTGAGCTAATAGAGAATTTTGCATACGAAAAATAAACCTAATCAAATCTAAAAAATATTATTCATACAAGTGGGCCAACACAATAAACCTTATATTCTAGTTTTTTTTCTCAAAAAACAATATGGCTCATATCTAGAAATGGAGGGAGTAATTCATAAATCGCTCGGAATCGTCATAGTTGAGGTTGGTAGACTGAGAATTAATAATTCTGAGTCTGAGATGTAGATGCGCCTTAATTATATCTTGTACAACTCTTAATTTAATTGCATTCTCAACATGGACTGAAGAATAAAAAATTCTCAAGCAACTAGAAATTGTACGAAACGCTACGCCAAGAAAAACATTGATTATGCATCTTTCTGCACATTTCTTATTATCGTGATAGATCAGATCGAGAAGCTACACGTTGGTTGGATGCTCCGGCATGCGACTAGATTCCAAGGAAAATGATATCCCGTATCTGTCTCGGGAGATTCCATAAGGGTTATTTGTCTTCAGTCAAGGCAAAACACCATAGTGGGAGTAGCTGGTTTTACGCTTTCTAGAATATAAGAAAAATATTAAAGAAAATTTCGTGGATACGGGTACCCCTGAATCTGATTAAATTTATTTGAAAGTGTACATATACTTAAGTTAAAAAAAATTCAGGAGGACTGTTCATTTAAAATTTATCATTTTTATCTAAGCTATATAATTTTGAAATTGACTTTGAAAACTGGCTCACATATACATACGTACATCCTCTATCCGGTAATTTTTTTTTCATAATTTTGAAGTGCTAAAAATACAAATTTAAGGACTTTATAGTAACTCGTGTTCATCCATGTATTTTGGAAAAAAAACGTCTTCCATGCTGCTGATAGAATGTAGTACATGTAGCTTTTATTTTCAAACACTTGAAATTCATATTTTAAAGTTTGAAAAAATCCGAAACAAAATTCTGAAGCCAATGATGAAATCTCAATACAAACTGATTTGTATTCCGGGCTACACAAAATTGATCAATCTGAGAAATTTTATAATATTGAAATATGCACTATTTACTATAAAATTTATCAGAATTTGTTATTTTGTGTAGCTGAATATGAAGTAGTTTGTATTGACATTTTACACAATTCTAGCATAGATCATTGACTATGTCTAAAATTTTATTTTAGACTGTTCTAAACTTTAAAATACGAATTCTAATTCTAAGTGTTTCCAAATAGAAGGCAACAATGGCCTTCGTTTCAAGTTTTACTTAGTACTACTACTATTGTTGGAAGTAATTAAACAAAAACCTAGCCACCAAGTAACAAAAAGCCGCGGCTAGAATAATCCTAGTTGCACATTACACGAGGCTATCGTCAATTGCGCTGTGGTCGTGTTATCATCAGAATTTGACCGAGTCAGAGGTGGGCCGCGATCAAGATGGGTTTGAAGAAATATATATAGAAGGAATACGTGGATCGGCCTTTTATACCAAGTTGGGCTTAATTGCCCGTGTATCTGTAACATATTAGATCGCATCTTAGTTTAGAGATAGAATCTTACTCGTGCACGTTTTAGTGCACGCCCACATTAGAAAGTCCATTTGGACTATAAATATGTACCTAGGGTTTATGGAATAAACAACAACCAACGTTCAACCACAAACAAATCTCGGCGCATCGCCAACTCCTTCGTCTCGAGGGTTTCTACCGGTAAGCGTCATGCTGCCTAGATCGCATCTTGCGATCTAGGCGGCCTAAGCTTACCTACGTTGTTCATGCGTTGCTCGTCATCGAAGCCTTTTTGATGGCGAGCAACGTAGTTATCTTAGACATGTTAGGGTTAGCATCGTTCTTCATGCTACATGCTTTCGTAGTGCAACCCTTGCATGTCTAGCCGCCCTTACGCCTATCTTAGGCGTAGGGGCAGCACCCCGCTTGATCGTAGTTTAGTAGATCTGATCTGTTACGATGGCTCCTTGTTCTACAAGGATTAGTTTAATATCTGCAATAGTTAGGCCTTACAAAGGGGGGGAGGATCCAGCGGCACGTAGGGTGTCGTTCGTTGGCCCTAAGCAGGATGTTCCGAGGATCAACCTCGTGTTGGTTTTTAGGCCTTGTTTAGGATCGGCTTACGATCACCGTGCGTGGCCGCGAGGCCCAACACTGGAGTAGGACGATCCGATTATGCGGTGAAAACCCCACATCGTCGTAGATCTCATTAGCTTTACCTTGATCAAGCGGGACCACCATATATTCGGACACCTCGTACTGAATCATGGGTGGATCGGCTCCTTGAGCCGATTCACGGGATAACCTGAGAGCCGATCGAGGCTCGTATTTAACGTTTACGTGTGTGCCCTGCGAGGAAACTAAGCGAGGCATCATCCACACCTTCACGACCGGGTATAGGTCGGGTGGCACGCCCTTGTGATAAACATCGGTGCGTGCGACCGGGAGGCTTTGCGGGCCGTCGCTCAGAGGGACTAGGGCCAGCCGCAGCCCTAGTTGTTCCCGGCTCTACGGTGTTGCCCGTCTCTGCCCGCCAGTGGGTTTCTGACGTCAACACATTCTGGCACGCCCGGTGGGACACACCTACGACATCCACGACATCGCCATCTACATCCAAGATGGCGGAAGACACTCCGGTCACATACGCGGATCGCACGATGAGCTCAAGAAGAAGCATGACGAGATCAAGGCAACCCTCGAAGCCGAACTCATCGGCTCCTTCCACCGAACCCGCTCCCATGGCGTCAGGTGGAAGGGTTTCACGCCTGAAGGCGCGCTCGATGGAGTGGACCTGTCCGCCCCGTCAGAAGAACGCACCGGGTCGGCTGCGGCGGGAGATCAACTACATGGTGGCTCATTCGGCTGCACCGCCACTACGAGAGCTCGGTGAACACCTTGGAGCGTGTCGCTCGCGCGTCGTCCAGGAAATCATGAGTCACCGGTACTCCCCGTCGGGACCGGCTCTGGGGACTTTCAAAGGAGAGATGCCGCTCCAGCCCCAGCCGTTCGCATGGGCAGCACCGGAACTGCCGAACTCATCGGCATATGTCATCTACAAGGTTGGTGGTGATCCTAGTGACTACCAATTCCTACCTGAGCCGCCTAAGGAGATCCCGCACGGGTACACGTGCGCCTACGTACCAGACTGCAACGCCTGGGCACTCTCGAACCAGGCTGCAATATCAGCGGCCTCTGGAACGGCGGGAGGAACGTCGGGAGCCGATCTCGAGAAGCAATCTTGGCTGGCTAAGTACGCCACCCCGACGAACCTCCAAGGCCCGGCTCCTGCGGTTGGCTTAGAACCGGAAAAGCAAGCATGGCTGGTCAAGTATGCCACCCGGCGAATCTTCGGGGTTCGACACCTTCGGCCATCACGGCGGATCGGATACTGTGCAATTCGAAAGATCTGTTCGGTATGATGCCGAAAAGGAAGGCGTTCGGCTACACCAAGCCGTACCCCAACAGCTATGAGCTGATCCCGCTGCCACCCAAATATCGGCTCCCGGACTTCACAAAGTTTAGTGGATCGGATGGGTCCGGCTCCATCGAGCATGTGAGCCGATATTTGGCACGGCTGGGCACGATCTCAGCGTCAGATGAGTTGCGTGTGAGGTTCTTCTCACAGTCCCTCACAGGATCGGCTTTCGGGTGGTACACATCGCTGCCACCGAACTCCATCCAAACTTGGAAGCAGTTGGAGGAACAGTTCCATGAGCAGTACCACTCAGAGGCTTCCGATGTTGGTTTTGCCGATCTAGCGCAAGTACGACAAAAGCGCGGGGAGACAGTGGCGGAATACGTCCAGCGCTTCAGGACCATTAGGAACCGATGCTTTTCGGCTCGTATAAGTGAAAAAGAAGCAGTCGAGTTGGCGGTGGTGGGTCTCTCATCACCAATCAAAGACGTGGCCTCCCAAGCGAGACTACCCTTCGTTAGCGCACATGGTGCGAGGCGACCGCATATGAACGGCGCCACCCGGATGTTTACCGGGACAAATTCAAGCGGGTGGTGACTGTGGTTGAAGCAAACGAAGATGAAGGTGCCATGGGAGATCAGGAGGTAGCAGTGGCTGAATGGACTCGAGCGACGGGCCCCGTGACCTGCAAATGGGTGAAGCCACAAGGCCCTCCAAAAGGGATTGACTTCGACGTGACTAAGACGGAGCAGATTTTTGACCTCTTACTCGCGGAGAAGCATATAAAGGTACCCGAAGGCCACAAGTTTCCCACGGTGCAAGAGCTGAACGGAAGGCCATACTGCAAATGGCATAACACGTTCTCACACACCACCAACGACTGCAGGGTGTGGCGGCAACACATCCAAGCGGCGATAGAGAACGGGCGTCTAATTTTCAACCAGTACGCCATGAAGGTCGATACCCAGCCCTTCCCCGCCGTGAACATGGTGGAGTATGCTTGCCATACAGGGTTCCAGCCGGGTTTCCTGTGCAATATCAACATGGTAGATCTTGGACACCACGGCGGCAAGGATGGAGATGAGGGCAGCTGCTCTCATAGCAAAGAAACGAGAGGAAGCCGCTCCACGCGATCGGCTCCGCCAAGACGGCAAGCGCTACGTAACGAGAGGGAGAAGTGAAGAACATAAGATATCGGCGACCTCTCTCCGATCACCTCCTCAACAAGTATGTGAGTCGGTACGACCAGCGCCGACGGTCCGGCGACGATGATGAAAGAGTTCGTCCGGCCGGAGAAGCGAGAAGACATCGTCGGCGAGAATCGCGATGAGGAGGAGCACGAGCGTTGTGCCAAGGGAAAGGCAAGGGAGCAAGACGACGAGGACGAGACCGGGATTGTCCTTTCTTCGAGCACTGCTGGGATTCGGGAATGAGCCGATTGCCAACAATCGGCAATTGCCCGAGAATGCAACCGGAAGAAGAAGGAGGCAGCCAACGTGTCCGTGTTCGAGCGCTTAGGACCTCTCCCGCCACGAGCAAGCGAGCTGAGTCCCCTCGGTTGGAAGATCTCGAAGATTCGGAAGACGAGGGGGAAGAAGAAGACGAGTATCACCGGCCAAGGTGGTGCCACGACGGACTCGGCCGTTCCCGAAACGCGGGGTTCAGCGATTGCGCGGCCTGGAGGAAGCCGAGAGGTTATACTTGCATACATTGAGAAAGGCAAGGCCTGATCTGGCTACAAAGGTTCAGCGAACCCTGGATGAAGAGGGTCGCCCACGGAAAATGGAGTGGCGCCCCAAGCAAAGGAAAGCCGATGATGAAGCACCGGCTGGCACAAACGTGGTGCTCGTTCTTCCGGCAAAGCTTAGCGCTCCACGATCACACGATGCATTCAAGGTGGGCGACAGCAAGCGCACCAACATGATAAAGTCAGAGATTGGGCTGGTTCTGTCTACCGGCCTGAACGAGTAGCAAGAACGCGTCAATGAGCAAACATGGCGAGGCCGATCCTTGTGATCGGCCCCAAAAAATTTATGAAGGGAACTTACAAAACCTTCACCGAGCAAGCAACGTGGAGGCCGATTCCAGCAATCGGCCAAAATTATCCTCACCCACCATTACGCACGGGTTCAACATGTTATCCAACGAGCCGATACCATCAACTCTCTTGACGAGAATCGGCTCGGGGGGCACCCGGGGGGATAAAATACGAGGATATGCAGCGGAAGCATCTCATCTTTGGGTGATGGGTATTGGAGTATGGGGGCCGATGCACCAGTCGGCCAAAATTTCTGAAAATTCGAAATTTTTCGAGCACAGCCGATGCAGCAGACATCGACTTAAGGATATAAAAGCCGGTGCGTGGCCATCGACTCAAGAGAAATAAGAGCTCGGATCTTCTCTTCAAAGACAAGGTCAAGGATGGATCGCATCAGATCCGCCAAAGGAAAGGAGCCGATCTGGCTGGCAAGAACTGAAGAAGGCTCGGGGGGCAGCTCACCTTGAAGGCTCTCTGCTTTGAGAAGCCAATTTATGTTCAAATCGGCTGGCTCTGCATAAGAAGCTTCCCCACACACGATCAAGCCCAGGTCCATGCAGCTAATTTGCGTATCCTTGTCTCTGTTTTGCCTTGGGCTGAGACTCGGGGGGCAACAAGCACGGTAGATGCTCTATTGAGGAACCGATTGGGGTACCATCGGCTGATCTCCGTTGCAACCTTCTTCACAAAACGATGAGCGCTCGCTAAGGAGGATCTACGGCGACGGTGGGAGAAATTTAAGGGCCCTCTTGGAAGTCCCACAGTATCTACCGGAAAGAGAGTCATCAGTTGAAGAATGGAAGGGTGAATGTCGAAGGACCGATGCGTTGCTATCGGCTCATTACGCATTAGCAAAGGGGACAAATCGGCGGGGGTCGGTATGAGGGAGAATCGGCTAAATTAAGCTCAAAGGAAATCGGCAAGATCGAATTGGGGAAAAGTTCTTCATTAATAGGCGGGATTTCTTACATCAAAGAGCTGATTGCTCTCAGAAGGAAATACTACGGGATACATTGCCCCATCTACTACTGGCCCTATTCTAGAGGTCCTATCTACGGGCCGTCACTGCCCTCGTCGTCGCCGTCGTCGCCGCTGTCGGCGCTGCTCCCGGCGGGCTCGTCGTCGCTCCAATGGCCGCCGACCGGGCCCTCGTTGTCCTCGTCTTCTTCGTCGGCGTCGTCCTCGTCGGCTGTCGAAGTCGCTAGGTTGCCCGGCCGGGGCGAGAACCGCTTGGCCGGCGGCTCGTCGGAGGGGCTGTCGTCGTCGTCGTCCTCCTCCTCTTCCTCCTCCTCCACCCCCTCGGAGGAGGTGAAGTCATCCCAGGAGAAGCGATCGTCATCGCTCTCCTCCTCCGATTCCCCGTCGGCGAGGAACCAAAGGTCGCTCTCCCCGTCCGTCGAGGACTGGTCATCCTCGGACCAGATGGAGAAGTCATGGTCTGACTCCTCCCAGGCCGCAATGGCGCGACGGGTGTTGGCCGCATGGACCTCCGCCGGGTTGTACTCCGGCGTCGGCTCACGGGACGTGGAGGACTGGGCTGGAAGGATCCGATGGAGCGAGAGGAGGAAGAAGACATGGTGGCGCGAGGAGGGCTTTTGGACTGCTAATGCGAGGGAGGTGCGAGAGCGAAGCTGTTCATAGCGGTCAAATAAAAGGGGATATAGTGGAAATTCAATGCCACGGCAGTTTCCGAGGAAGTGGTGCTTGAAAGAAAGAGAAAAGACTGCCAAGTCACGCGGAGAAGTTGAGAAGGCAAGTCATCATGGTAACGGATACTGCGACGGTTCTGCCACGACATGACCCGACGAGAAAAGAACATAATGATTTTGGAAATGTCATTTCCAAAACCAGGGGGGCATGTGTTATCACCAGAATTTGACCGAGTCAGAGGTGGGCCGCGATCAAGATGGGTTTGAAGAAATATATATAGAAGGAATACGTGGATCGGCCTTTTATACCAAGTTGGGCTTAATTGCCCGTGTATACGTAACATATTAGATCGCATCTTAGTTTAGAGATAGAATCTTACTCGTGCACGGTTTAGTGCACGCCCACATTAGAAAGTCCGCTTGGACTATAAATATGTACCTAGGGTTTATGGAATAAACAACAACCAACGTTCAACCACAAACAAATCTCGGCGCATCGCCAACTCCTTCGTCTCGAGGGTTTCTACCGGTAAGCGTCATCGTTGCCTAGATCGCATCTTGCGATCTAGGCGGCACAAGCTTGCCTACGTTGTTCATGCGTTGCTCGTCGTCGAAGCCTTTTTGATGGCGAGCAACGTAGTTATCTTAGACATGTTAGGGTTAGCATCGTTCTTCATGCTACATGCTTTCGTAGTGCAACCCTTGCATGTCTAGCCGCCCTTACGCCTATCTTAGGCGTAGGGGCGGCACCCCGCTTGATCGTAGTTTAGTAGATGCGATGCTGTTACGATGGCTCCTTGTTCTACAAGGATTAGTTTAATATACGCAATAGTTAGGCCTTACAAAGGGGGGAGGATCCGGCGGCACGTAGGGTGTCGTTCGTTGGCCCTAAGCGAGGATGTTCCGAGGATCAACCTCGTGTTGGTTTTTAGGCCTTGTTTAGGATCGGCTTACGATCACCGTGCGTGGCCGCGAGGCCCAACTCGGAGTAGGACGATCCGATTATGCGGTGAAAACCCCACATTGTCGTAGATCTCATTAGCTTTACCTTGATCAAGCGGGACCACCATATATTCGGACACCTCGTACGAATCATGGGTGGATCGGCTCCTTGAGCCGATTCACGGGATAACTCGAGAGCCGATCGAGGCTCGTATTTAACGTTTACGTGTGTGCCTGCGAGAAACTAAGCGAGGCATCATCCACACCTTCACGACCGGGTATAGGTCGGGTGGCACGCCCTTGTGATAAACATCGGTGCGTGCGACCAGGAGGCTTTGCGGGCCGTCGCTCAGAGGGACTAGGGCCAGCCGCAGCCCTAGTTGTTCCCGGCTCTACGGTGTTGCCCGTCTCTGCCCGCCAGTGGGTTTCTGACGTCAACAGGTCGATCAACAGCCAACTGGCCACGGTAAACATGTGGAGATTACGGGTGGTTGGTGGCCTGCATGTCCCTTGGCTTGCATCAGGCTAGCAATTTTCGGCCTATTTAGTTGACTCCATCGAGCCGTGTTGTTGCATCGCACGGTTCTCAAAGCGGTGTTTTGCCTGCATCCAAAGGAACGAATCAGCAGTTTCTCTAAGGTCAGGCCCATTCTCGCGCTACTTTGGCTCCAGTGATGGAACGGGCTGCACGAGCTTGCTTAAGCTCACTCTACCTTACACTACTCCACACACACACCCTCTCTTAAATCAACACAAACATAGTTCGAATCCAAATAAGATGTACACGAAAAAGATTCGTGTCGATGATACGAACCAATTCTCACAATCGGTTTGGAGTTTCGTCGGTCGTAAATCGTCAATTTCGTGTATGAAAAGCGAATTTTATCAAATTCATCGCACATGCTCAACCGTTTGATATTTCCTTTCAGGAGTAGGTTCACCTCACCATTCCGCATGACTTTCATCTTGACAGGTTTTTGTTTCAGTGTACATACGTTGATACATAATTGACTCACAGGTATACTCCAATTTGTAGGTATGTGTGACTAAGGTTTGGAATAATTTTGCTCAACTTGTGGCTCGCCATTTTCATAGACGGCGACGTGGTGATGATAGGTGAGAAGTGAGAGGTGATAATCCATGGTGGTGGAGTCATGGTGATGTTCATCTTCGTGGTCGACGACATGGTGATGCTTGTGACGGGCGTGACCGACAGTGTCATGGTGGTATTCAGCTTCGTCATCGGCGACATGGTTATGCTTGTGACGGACGTGAACGGTGGTGTCATGGTGGTATCTGTCTTCGTGGTCGGTGACGTGGTGATGCTTGTGACTGACGTGACCGACGGTGTCATGGTGGTCTCGTCTTCGTGATCGACGACATGGTGATGCTTGTGGCCGGCGTCACAGACTGCGTCATGGTTGTCTTCGTCCTCGTGGTCGGCGAGGTGGTGATGCTTCTGGCCGGCGTGAACGACGGTGCCATGGTGGTCTTCATCTACGTGGTCGGCGACGTGCATATGCTTGTGACCGGCGTGACCGACAATGTCATGGTGGTCTTCATCTTCGTGGTCGGAGACGTGCCCATGCTTGTGACCGGCGTGACTGGCGGTGTCATGGTGCTCTTCGTCTTCATGGCCGGCGACGTGGTGATGGTTTTGACTGGCGTGACAGCGGTGCCATGGTGGTATCTGCCTTCGTGATCGTCGACGTGCCGAAGAGGTGAGAGGTAAGGCACCATGTGGATAAATGGTGAGGCTAGAACTGGTCTCATATGTAACCAAACGACGGCTGGTTTCCTTCTCCGGCGCGCAAAAGGTCGCACAACCTACCAACCGACCCGGCTCTTATGTCCCATGTTCCATTCGCGACGCGCAGGTGAGCCCATCTTAGTGACGCAGTGAGCCACGAATTGGACGCAGCCGGCCAAACGCGCCCTATATAGATGAGTTGGGGCCTTTGCTCGGCATGCTCAGCTGCACAGGAAGCGCAAATCGTTCGTGAGAGCTGAGAAGTGTGTGTGTCCACCGGAACTCGATCGATCCCCAATGGAGTCCGTCGCGGTGGTGGCGGTGCCGTTCCCCGCGCAGGGCCACCTGAACACGCTCCTGCACCTGTCGCTGCGTCTCGCGTCGTGCGGGCTGCCCGTGCACTACGCCGCTCCGGCGGAACACGTCCGGCAGGCTCGCGCGCGCGTGCACGGGTGGGATCCGCGCACCGTCTGCTCCATCCGGTTCCACGACCTCGACCTCCCCGCGTACGAGCACCCGCCGCCCGACCCGACCGTCCCCACCTCCTTCCCGTCCCACCTGATGCCCCTGCTGGACGCCTTCGTCGCCCACGCGCGTGCCCCACTCGCCGGCCTCCTCGAGAGGGTCTCCGCCTCCCACCGCCGCGTCGTGGTCCTGTACGACCGCCTGAGCTCCTTCGCCGCGGCCGAGGCGGCGCGCCTGCCCAACGGCGAGGCGTTCTGCATGCAGTGCGTGGCCGTGTCGTACAACGTCGCGATCAAGGACGCCGAACACCGGCTCCTGCGCGACCACGGCATGGTCTTCCACCCCTTCGACGAGTGCATGTCGGAGGAGTTCATCGAGTACGTCGTGAGGACGTCGGAGGACTGCCAGGGAGCGGCTGTTGGCGGCATGGTCCTGAACACCTGCCGCGCCCTCGAGGGCGAGTTCATTGACGAGGAAGCCAAGAGTCCGGAGTACACCGGCCAGAGGATCTTCGCCGTCGGGCCACTGAACCCACTGCTCGACGCGGGCGCGAGGACGCCGGGGCAGGCGCGGCACGAGTGCCTGGACTGGCTCGACAGGCAGCCGCGGGCGTCGGTGTTGTACGTGTCGTTCGGCACCACGTCCTCGCTCCTGGCCGAGCAGGCCGCGGAGATCGCGGCCGCGCTGCGTGACAGCAAGCAGCGGTTCATCTGGATGCTCCGAGACGCCGACCGCGGCGTCACCGATGTAGTACAGGAGGAGGAAGGCGCCGAGGCCGAGAGCCGGCACGCCACGATGCTGTCCGAGTTCACCACGCAAACCGAGGGAACCGGGGTGGTGATCACCGGGTGGGCGCCGCAGCTGGAGATCCTGGCGCACGATGCCACGGCGGCGTTCATGAGCCACTGCGGCTGGAACTCCACCATGGAGAGCCTCAGCTACGGTAAGCCGATCCTTGCCTGGCCGATGCACTCCGACCAGCCGTGGGACGCGGAGCTTATCTGCAAGTACCTCAAGGCCGGCCTTCTGGTGCGGCCATTGGAGAAGCGCAGCGCAGTGGTACCGTCCGAGGCCATCCGGGAGGTCATCGAGAAGGCCATGGTCTCCGAGGAAGGACTGCAAATGAGGAAGCGTGCAGAGAAGCTTGGCGAGTCCATCCGCGCCTCCGTGGCCGACGGTGGCTCGTCCCACAAAGACCTCGAGGAATTCATTGCTCATATTACAAGATGAGCCGAGGGTTGAACACAGAAAGAACTCTTTTTAGTGTACTCCGTTACTATCTTTCAGTTGAGCTTCAGATATGCTTCGTGCAGGATCATTATGGGGGATTTGGGCTGATGCAAACCGCTGAATGATGCTAGTTGCCTCATTTTCCTCCTTTCTTTCGCTGGAGAAAATATGGTGTGTGATTCTACCTGTACTCTCCATTATCAGGCCACTATACGTTAGTCTTGCAGATCCACACTGCTAGAGTGCCGTCCAGTTCTGAGCTGTGGTATGAAATGCTTATGAAAGAAGAATACTCATAGGCACAGCATTCTCATACAACCAATCATCTTGTCAGGTTCTATAGGTGTCATGTTTCCAGCAACATGATCTGTGGGCTATTGATCCGTATGTTCCCTTGGGATAACTTATACTCCCTCTCTTCCATTCTATAGTGCCTATATTTTTTGGCACGGAAATTAGCGCAAGAGTATTTTTTACACAAGATCCCTAGCTAAACGATTTGAGATCAACGTAAAATTTGGAAAATCCATATCTTCCTAACTTACCATAATAAATTTGGGAGCTGAACGGGGAGGGGGTAATTGAAAAAAAGCTAAGCTATAACCTTATATTCTAAAACAAATGCCAAAAATCTATAGGCACTATAGAAAGGAACAGAGGAAGTACTAATTATGCCAGAGTAATCATGTGAACCAATGATAGGCTTCTCCAACAAGGCAAAATTATATCCAACTGTACTATAATCACAACCTAAGAGTTAACATGAGGCGATAAGTGTAACAATAACCATCAAGAGGTAATTTTATTGGCAGGTTTTGTGGTTGACATGTAAATAGCAAAAGGCCTAGAAGATGGGACCGAGGTATAATAACCAGAAAAATCATGGTCAGACCATTTTATTCAGCTTCTGGCATTGAAGTTGCACCACAACAAATCAATGCTCCAGACACGGGGGAAAATAACAGCAGATTGTTTCCAAAGTGGACACATCATAGCTTCATTGCACTCTCTTGGTTTCTGCTGGTGCCTTCCAGTGAACAAAACTCGAAATCACCTTTTTCTGCATCACAGTAAGAAAGAAAAATAAGGGAATTCGATTATTCACTTCAAACATTAAAAATTATTTTATCTTAACGACATGAACAAAGAACATAGAAACATAGTTCTATTGAATTCTCCAGCTGCCTGAACTCATTGTGAGCTTGAAATGCAGGTTACCTTCACTGATTTCAGCAGGGCATGTATGTAGTTGTATCTGCCATTATTTATAATCACTGACCATGCAACTTACTTCGGACTTAAAACATGTAACCAATGTTTGTAATACGTAAGTTGTTAAATGTTGTCTAGAAAATTTCCAAGACTGGCTAGTTACTACTCCCTCGGTTCACTAAATACATACCACAATGAGTGAATCTACACACTAAAACTAGAATAGATACATATCAAAATAGATGAACCAACAAAAAGCTAAAACATACTCCCTCCGTTCCTTTCTATAATGCCTATTGTTTTTTCGTTTTTGTTTCAGAATATAAGAGTAAAGCTATATTTTTTTGCAAAGAACCCCTTCCACCGATATGTTCCGTCCAGAAAATCTGGAAACGAATCTGTTCCCGTCCAGTAAATCTGGAAACTAATATGTTCCCGTCCACAAAAAGTGGAAACCAATCTGATTATGGAAAGAATAGCGGGAGAGAGGGAGTACATGACACGATCGGTTATGGAAACACGATTATTTTCTGAGATCTGATTTCAGTTTCCTATTTTGTTTCTAAGATCGCTAGGGGGTTTTGTGTCAAAAAAATGTCTTGCGCTAATTTCCGTGCCAAAATACAATAGGCACTATAGAAAGGAACGGAGGGAGTATTATATAAGTGAACGGAACGAGTAGGAAACATCATTATCGACTAAATGAGCAATCCACACATGTCTGGACACCATCATGTCAATTGACAGAAGGTATTTACAGATACATGAATCATACTTCTACGCGGTGAAAATGACTTCAGCGGTTCATTAGCAACCTTAACAACATAGTGGTTATCTCTCGAGCGGAATGCCACAAGCGGCGGGGATGGGTAGGTCTCGAACATAATTATCTTCATATTAATATTTCTCAATTTTCTTTGGCCAGTTCAATGTATCAGAAATGACACAGCTAATTGTGTATCAAAAAATCCTTAATAATTAATTAGTACCTACTCCCCCAGTTCCATAATTCTTGTCACGGTTTTAGTTCAATAATTACGAAGGGAGTAATTGGATGGATGGAAAAAGTTTGGTAGCGCAGGTGCGCTCTGCGCACGCACATCACCGACGTCCATCATTTCTAGGGATACGTGCACAATTAGTGTAATTGTGGCTGTTACTACTGTAGCAAAAGGGCTAACTTGTCCATCTTTTTGTCTTGTACCAGTCACGTGTGACCAATCGGTGAGACAGCAGGCTCGTCCTCTTCTTTTCCCATAATCTTTTTTTGCTTTGCGGTGGCCGAAGTTGCAGCAAGGTGAGAGAGAGCATGCTTTTTGAGAGAGTAAAGAAAAAAGATGCAGTCGCAGCATGATGAGTGGGAGAGAGAAAACTTGGAAGAAACTCACAGAGAGAGGCGTTGGAGGGAGAGACAAGAAAAAACACAACAGAGAGAAGATAGCTTTTAACAGAGATTCTCTGCCGGAGAGGAAGCTCAATAGCAAAAAGACAAACTCAGTTAGCACCATTGATACCATGGTGGAGGGTACAGATACGGGTGCGCGGTGCGCAGGTGCTCCAAAAATCCAGTCTCTGCATGGGTTGATGAAAAGAGATGCTACCACTAACAGATTTTCTCCATCGGTTAAATTCACGAACAGTCTCTCAACACATTTAGACGGGCCATATCTTGTCAGGAATGGAAGTGGTACTGTAATAAGTTTCCAACGACGCATAAGCTGATATAGATACACTAGCCCCCCCTATGTAAAAACGATTTAATAATCTAACAGTATCAAACAAATCCAATCAAAGATTGCCTCTACACCACCAGATGCCCGAAAACCAGGAAACTAACATAGCAAGATACCAATCAAGCGATCAGAAATTCAATTTGGCACATGGGAGTATATGTTCCTACCACCGAAAAAAACAATTAGAAATGTCAAAAAAAATTCGAACGAAAAAATTTCACGCTTACTTGTTGACATTCTATGTGCGCACATCAAATTTTGCAAAAAACTGATATATTTTGTGACTTGTGTGAAAAAGACAAAAAAAACGTCAATTAGACAACCCTTTTACATCAAAATTTGACTTTTTTATACATGACACTAAAAATGTCGGTTTTCCGTCGAACGACTTTGTGGCGTGTAGAATTCTAAGATGTACCCATTAAATTTTGTGTCTGAATTTTTTAATATTTTGAATGTGTATTTAAACAAAATTTAAAAACCGGGGACATATGCTCCCGGGTGTTCCTAAACTCTAGTCCAAAGAACTCACAAAGGAACGCTTGGAACGTCGACGAGGCACATTCTTCCAGGGGGCGTCGGCCTTCTTGAGTGGTAGCTCGCGGGTCTTGAGCAGGTCGCCGCCGACCGCCTCCTCAACCTTCGCGGCGTGCGTATCCACTCCCTTCCCTACCCCATTCAGGAAAACCACCGCGCCGACCTTGGCTGCGCACAATAACACAACTTCAGTCAGCAATCGAACCACGAGAAACGAACACTGCGTTTGCGGAGAGGAGGATACCTTGGTACGGCTGGAGGTGGAAGAATCTCGCCGGAGCTCCGGCCCTGGACAGGAGAAGGCGGCGCACCTGAGATGCACACGCGAGAGCCATGGGGAAAGATCGGCTCGGAATGAGACGAGGGCCTGTGAGTTGTGAGTCGCGAATTGGTGCTTCGTTTGGGCCAATGCAAAAGGCCCAATTTGAGCGTAGGCGTAAAGGGTAACCGTTACTGTTCTGTGGGTTTCGGCTCATGCAGTATTTTTTTTTCTTGATTTCTTTTCTAGATATACATCAAGAGATTTAACCTTGTAATTGTAAACCCATGTATGTATTCACGTCAGGCTGAATCATACTATATGAAATAGAATAACACATGTAATTTAAAACTTCATCATTGTATTGTAGCATTTTACCATATGTTTAGGGCATCTTCATTGGCTTGACCAATTTCGAACACCAAAAGTGCCTGTTTCGATCTGTATGGGCCGGGCCACAAACACATATGTTTTTTTTCGTCCACAGTCATGGATGCCATTGTGATTAATGCCGGCGTCAGCTTCCCGCGCACACTGGTGTTGGTTTACCCACATGCATACCCTATCGTTCCCGCCCTAACTGTGTCTACAAGAAATACCGATGTTGCTGTGGGGGGCGAGGATTGGCCAGATGGCACGAGAGCACTTCCCAAACAAAGCTGACGTGGCAGCGCTCACCATCATGGAGGCGTTCGACATGGAGGAAACCGCAGCATACGTCGAGGCCTACGGGGAGCGGTTTGGCCCGTTCGTAAAGGGGGTGGATGAATAGGTGGTGGCAACAACGCTTGAGGCCTTGGAGGAGGCACAGACAAAGGCGGAGCCCGCGGTGCTCGAGGCCTTTGCTAAGGCATAGGGAGAGGCGGTGGCACGGGTGGGCGGAGAGGGAGGCGATCGAGGCGGAGTATGTGGCCATGACTCGGATGATCGCCGAGGCGTCCGCTCGCCACCCGGTGGCCGAGGATGAGACCACATTGGCTATGGCGTGTTCAGTGCTAGCGGTGGCGCGGGAGGGAGCTAGCGGGGATCGCGGTGCATCCTCTACTCGCGGCTAACGCTTGGGAGGATGACGACCTCCACAATGTTGACGATGATGGTGACACGTCCGGCATGAGAGATGAGTAACATTCTTTGCCCGAGTCATTCCCTACCACCTAGTGTGACAAGGCTGCTCACCAGTTCATGGATGGTTAGCGGCAAGTTGTCGTAGACATTAGAACATGATGGTGTGATGCTGCCCAAATGTCCTTAGCGGTGGCCCACCATGCGACATATGAGGCGGTGGTGGAGGCGAGGCGAAGCCGTCAGCTGCAAGTGGATAAGAGAACCAGGAGATTGAGCAGACCGCCGTGGTGATCGCGCAGGCGATGAAGGTGATCGCGAGGAACCAGGATCGCTTCGACGCGGCACGCAGTCGACGCTTCGAGCAGAGAGTGCCCGATGGGACGCTGCCATGCCAGAGGACGAGACACTCCAAAGGTGGGACGACGGCCGCCCTAACCACGACATGCAATGAGAGCGAGCGCCATTGCGTGTAGTGATACGTCTCAAATGTATCTATATTTTTTGATGTTCTATGCTTGTTTTACACCAATTCATATATGTTTTTCTCATACTTCGTTGCACTTTTATGCATTTTCCTGCACTAACATATTAATAAGATTCCATAGTGTCAGTTCCTATTTTCTGCTGTTTTGTATTTCAGAAAAGTTGTACATGAAATATTCTCAGAATTGGACGAAACAAAAGCCGAAGTCAATATTTTACTGTAACGAAGACATAGTCCAGAGGGGAGTCGAAGGGGGCGGCAGGGTGGCCACACCTGCCCTAGGCGCTGATGGGCCTGCCAAAGATGGTACCCTGGGTTTATTGAAGGCCCACAAGTCGAAGTATATAAAGTTCAGAAGCCCAATTAGTATTAAGGGAAAGTAGAGTTGTATTAGGAAATATAGAGACTTGTAACTTTACGGGTTGAACTCAGAGAGTCTCCCGGAATCTGTAATCTTGTGTAACACGGTACCCTCGGCTCCACCTCCTATATAAGGGAGAGTCGAGGGACAAAGAGAGGATCGAATCCATTGTCAACACAACCCTAGTTTCTTAATCGTCGAGTACTTTCCGGCTGAAACCTTCGAGATCTACTTGCCCTCTACTTCCAACTAAACCCTAGTCTACAATACGTAGGCATTGATAAGTTAATCCCTTGTCAATTGGCGCCGTCTGTGGGAATTGGAGGCGACAAGGAGCCGATCTCGATGGCACGTTCAATATCGTCGACTTCGTCGGTAGCAAGCAACGCGATGGATAGAGGTAAACAGATCGAAACTGATCTAGTCGATTTTGTTCCTCACCCACCCTCCCGTGTGGATGCATATGCGTATCTGGAGGAGCCCATGGAGATGACGTTCGGAAAGTTCCACTTCCGTGTCGAGAAGGAAGGATCGTATCGTCTCGAGGTTCCGATCTCGTCGGGATTATCAGCGGTCGATCCCGACTTTTCGGTTTCAACATCATCAATCGAGTCAGGCGACGAGGAGATTTCGCCGCCACGCTTCATCAACACTATGGCAAGCGAAAAGCTCGCCAAGGTCTTTGGTGACATGTCCTTCGAGTCGTCTACGGACTCTGATATAAGCAGCGACTCAGACAGCATCGACAGTTTCAACTTCATCGACAGATCCATTGCTGTTGGGGAGGTCTTCGCCGATCTATATGACGGTGTCACCAATCTCGACAAATATCAAAGTTCAAAATACCATCAAATATATGCAATTGGAGATACAAGTCGTCCACAGGAGGAGACATCAGAGAACTTCGACAACGCGGGAAACCCGTACGTCGATCCCGCGGATCTCACGCGAGGTTTGGGGACCAAATATATTGGACCTGGCACACGGGAGATGGTGCAATTCCCGCAGGCAGTATGGAACAGAGTGGCAAGAGCTATCGATGGCACAGAGCCAATGACTGTAACGGCGACACCCGAAGAGCTACAAGCATACCAATATAGACTTGCTCGTACCAGACGGGAGCTCGAAAAACAGAAAATTGAGCTAGATAGGAGGCAAGCCGCGGCTTCCGCATCAAGCAGGCGAAGGGCGGAGTTGAGCCGACAATCGGGTACTTCGGGAGATAGTTGATACGTCTCCAACGTATCGATAATTTCTTGTGTTCCATGCCACATTATTGATGTTATCTACATGTTATATGCACACTTTATGTCATATTCGTGCATTTTCTGGAACTAACCTATTAACAAGATGCCGAAGTGCCGGTTCTCGTTTTCTGTTGTTTTTGGTTTCGAAATCCTAGTAACGAAATATTCTCGGAATCGGACGAAATCAACGCCAAAGATCTTAGAATCCCGGAAGCATCCGGAACACACGAGAGGGACCGGAGGGGGCACGGGCCCACCACACCATACCCTGGCGCGGCCTAGGGGGCCCGCGCCCCTAGGGTTTGGCCAGCCCTTCGACCCTCTGACGCCGCCTCTTCGCCTATATAAAGCCCCTGGATCGAAAAACCTCGGGCGTTCGACGAAACCCACGAAAACCTTCCAGAGCCGCCGCCATCGCGAAGCCAAGATCCGGGGACAGGAGTCTCCGTTCCGGCACCCTGCCGGAGCGGGGAAGTGCCCCCGAAGGCTTCTCCATCGACACCGCTGCCATCTCCACCGCCATCTTCATCACCGCTGCTGCTCCCATGAGGAGGGAGTAGTTCTCCATCGAGGCTCGGGGCTGTACCGGTAGCTATGTGGTTCATCTCTCTCCTATGTGTTTCAATACAATAATCTCATGAGCTGCCTTACATGATTGAGATTCATATGATGATGCTTGTAATCTAGATGTCATTATGCTAGTCAAGTGAGTTTTACTTATGTGATCTCCGGAGACTCCTAGTCCCACGTGTGTAAAGGTGACAGTGGGTGCACCGTGTGGGTCTCTTAGGCCATATTTCACAGAATACTTACTCAATGTTGAATGGCATAGTGAGGTGCTTATTTATATCTCTTTATGATTGCGGCATGTTGTATCACAATTTATCTATGTGCTACTCTAGTGATTTGTTATTAAAGTAGTTTATTCCTCCCGCATGTGTGCAAAGGTGACGAGTGCGTGCACCGTGTTAGTACTTGGTTTATGCTATGATCATGATCTCTTGTAGATTGCGAAGTTAACTATTGCTATGATAATATTGATGTGATCTATTCCTCCTACATATGCATGAAGGTGACAGTGTGCATGCTATGCTAGTACTTGGTTTAGTCGTGTTGATCTATCTTACACTAAAGGTTACTAAAATATGAGCATTATTGTGGAGCTTGTTAACTCCGGCATTGAGGGTTCGTGTAATCCTACGCAATGTGTTCATCATCCAACAAAAGTGTAGAGTATGCATTTATCTATTCTGTTATGTGATCAATGTTGAGAGTGTCCACTAGCGAAAGTCTAATCCCTAGGCCTTGTTCCTAAATACTGCTGAGTTACTACTGCTTGTTTACTCGTTTCTATGCGTTACTACCTGCTGCGTTACTACCGCTTGTTTACTTGTCCTGGGCGAGCACTTTTCTCGCCGTTGCTACTACTTATTCATACCACCTGTATTTCACTATCTCTTCGCCGAACTAGTGCACCTATTAGGTGTGTTGGGGACACAAGAGACTTCTTGCTTTGTGGTTGCAGTGGTTGCATGAGAGGGATATCTTTGACCTCTTCCTCCCCGAGTTCGATAAACCTTGGGTATCCACTTAAGGGAAACTTGCTGTCTGTTCTACAAACCTCTGCTCTTGGAGGCCCAACACTGTCTACAAGAATAGAAGCTCCCGTAGACATCAAGCACTTTTCCGGCGCCGTTGCCGAGGAGGAAAGGTAAAAGACACTCATACTACGGTCTCGGGTAAAGTATTTTTCTCGGCGCCGTTGTGTGTGTGCTCAAAGCTATTTCCTTTAGATCCTGCAATTGCATCTTGTTGTTTCTTGTTTACACTAGTTTGGCATAATGTACAAGAGTGAGCTTCTTATTCTATTTCCTGATTTAAAACATGGATTGTTTGATGCGAAAATTAAAAAACCTATGAAATCTTCTTTGCATCTTGGTAGTAATATTAGTATGAACGCTTTGAACACCATTGTTGACAATAATATAGAAAGTTCTAAGCTTGGGGAAGCTGGTTTTCATGATCTTTTAAGTCCCCCAAGCATTGAGGAGAAAATTTTCTTTGATGATACTTTGCCTCCTATTTATGATGATGATAATGATAGTGGTCTTTTTGTGCCACCTACTATGGAGAGTAAATTTTGTTGTGATTATACTATGCCTCCTACACTTGATGAGAATAATAATGATAGCTACTTTGTTGAATTTGCTCCCACTACAACTAATAAATTTGACTATGCTTATGTGGAGAGTAATAATTTTATGCATGAGACTCATGATAAGAATGCTTTATGTGATAGTTATATTGTTGAGTTTGCTCATGTTGCTACTGAAAGTTATTATGAGAGAGGAAAATATGGTTGTAGAAATTTTCATGTTACTAAAATGCCTCTCTATGTGCTGAAATTTTTGAAGCTACACTTATTTTATCTTCCTATGCTTGTTACTTTGCTCTTCATGAACTTGTTTATTTACAAGATTCCTATGCATAGGAAGCATGTTAGACTTAAATGTGTTTTGAATTTGCCTCTTGATGCTCTCTTTTGCTCCGAATACAATTTCTTGCGAGTGCATCATTAAAACTGCTTGAGCCCATCTTAACGGCTATAAAGAAAGAACTTCTTGGGAGATAACCCATGTGTTATTTTGCTACAGTACTTTGTTTTATATTTGTGTCTTGGAAGTTGTTTACTACTGTAGCAACCTCTCCTTATCTTAGTTTTGTGTTTTGTTGTGCCAAGTAAAGTCTTTGATAGTAAAGTAAGTACTAGATTTGGATTACTGCGCAGAAACAGATTTCTTTGCTGTCACGAATCTGGGTCTAATTCTCTGTAGGTAACTCAGAAAATTATGCCAATTTACGTGAGTGATCCTCAGATATGTATGCAACTTTCATTCAATTTGAGCATTTTCATTTGAGCAAGTCTGGTGGCCTAATAAAATCCATCTTTACGGACTGTTCTGTTTTGACAGATTCTGCTTTTTATTTCGCATTGCCTCTTTTGCTATGTTGGATGAATTTCTTTGATCCATTAATGTCCAGTAGCATTATGCAATGTCCAGAAGTGTTAAGAATGATTGTGTCACCTCTGAATATGTCAATTTATATTGTGCACTAACCCTCTAATGAGTTGTTTCGAGTTTGGTGTGGAGGAAGTTTTCAAGGATCAAGAGAGGAGTATGATGCAACATGATCAAGGAGAGTGAAAGCTCTAAGCTTGGGGATGCACCCGGTGGTTCACCCCTGCATATATCAAGAAGACTCAAGCGTCTAAGCTTGGGGATGCCCAAGGCATCCCCTTCTTCATCGACAAATTATCAGGTTCCTCCCCTGAAACTATATTTTTATTCGGTCACATCTTATGTGCTTTACTTGGAGCGTCTGTGTGCTTTTGTTTTTGTTTTTGTTTGAATAAATTGGATTACATCATGCTTGTGTGGGAGAGAGACACGCTCCGCTGGTTCATATGAACACATGTGTTCTTAGCTCATAAAATTCATGGCGAAGTTTCCTCTTCGTTAAATTGTTATATGGTTGGAATTGGAAAATGATACATGTAGTAATTGCTATAAATGTCTTGGGTAATGTGATACTTGGCAATTGTTGTGCTCATGTTTAAGCTCTTGCATCATATGCTTTGCACCCATTAATGAAGAAATACATAGAGCATGCTAAAATTTGGTTTGCATATTTGGTTTCTCTAAGGTCTAGATAATTTCTAGTATTGAGTTTGAACAACAAGGAAGACGGTGTAGAGTCTTATAATGTTTACAATATGTCTTTTATGTGAGTTTTGCTGCACCGGTTCATCCTTGTGTTTGTTTCAAATAAGCCTTGCTAGCCTAAACCTTGTATCGAGAGGGAATACTTCTCATGCATCCAAAATACTTGAGCCAACCACTATGCCATTTGTGTCCACCATATCTACCTATACTACATGGTATTTTCCCGCCATTCCAAAGTAAATTGCTTGAGTGCTACCTTTAAAATTCCATCATTCACCTTTGCAATATATAGCTCATGGGACAAATAGCTTAAAAACTATTGTGGTATTGAATATGTAATTATGCACTTTATCTCTTATTAAGTTGCTTGTTGTGCGATAACCATGTTTACTGGGAAACGCCATCAACTCATTGTTGAATTTCATGTGAGTTGCTATGCATGTTCGTCTTGTCTGAAGTAAGGGCGATCTACACTGAGTTGAATGGTTTGAGCATGCATATTGTGAGAGAAGAACATTGGGCCGCTAACTAAAGCCATGATTCATGGTGGAAGTTTCAGTTTTGGACAAACATCCTCAAATCTCTAATGAGAAAAGAATTAATTGTTGTCAAATGCTTAAAGCATTAAAAGAGGAGTCCATTATCCGTTGTCTATGTTGTCCCGGTATGGATGTCTAAGTTGAGAATAATCAAAAGCGAGAAATCCAAATGCGAGCTTTCTCCTTAGACCTTTGTACAGGCGGCATAGAGGTACCCCTTTGTGAAACTTAGTTAAAGCATATGTATTGCGGTGATAATCCAGGTAGTCCAAGCTAATTAGGACAAGGTGCGGGCACTATTGGTACACTATGCATGAGGCTTGCAACTTATAAGATATAATTTACATGATGCATATGCTTTTTTACTACCGTTGACAAAATTGTTTCATGTTTTCAAAATCAAAGCTCTAGCACAAATATAGCAATCGATGCTTTTCCTCTATGAGGACCATTCTTTTACTTTCAATGTTGAGTCAGTTCACCTATTTCTCTCCACCTCAAGAAGCAAACACTTGTGTGAACTGTGCATTGATTCCTACATACTTGCTTATTGCACTTATTATATTACTCTATGTTGACAATATCCATGAGATATACATGTTATAAGTTGAAAGCAACCGCTGAAACTTAATCTTCTTTTGTGTTGCTTCAATACCTTTACTTTGAATTATTGCTTTATGAGTTAACTCTTATGCAAGACTTATTGATGCTTGTCTTGAAGTGCTATTCATGAAAAGTCTTTGCTTTATGATTCACTTGTTTACTCATGTCATACACATTGTTTTGATCGCTGCATTCTCTACATATGCTTTACAAATAGTATGATCAAGTTTATGATGGCATGTCACTCCAGAAATTATCTTTGTTATCGTTTTACCTGCTCGGGACGAGCGGAACTAAGCTTGGGGATGCTGATACGTCTCCAACGTATCGATAATTTCTTGTGTTCCATGCCACATTATTGATGTTATCTACATGTTATATGCACACTTTATGTCATATTCGTGCATTTTCCGGAACTAACCTATTAACAAGATGCCGAAGTGCCGGTTCTCGTTTTCTCGCTGTTTTTGGTTTCGGAAATCCTAGTAACGAAATATTCTCGGAATCGGACGAAATCAACGCCAAAGATCTTAGAATCCCGGAAGCATCCGGAACACACGAGAGGGACCGGAGGGGGGGGGGCACGAGCCCACCACACCATACCCTGGCGCGGCCTAGGGGGGGCCCGCGCCCCCCTAGGGTTTTGCCAGCCCTTCGACCCTCTGACGCCGCCTCTTCGCCTATATAAAGCCCCTGGATCGAAAAACCTCGGGGCGTTCGACGAAACCCACGAAAACCTTCCAGAGCCGCCGCCATCGCGAAGCCAAGATCTGGGGGACAGGAGTCTCTGTTCCGGCACCCTGCCGGAGCGGGGAAGTGCCCCCGGAAGGCTTCTCCATCGACACCGCTGCCATCTCCACCGCCATCTTCATCACCGCTGCTGCTCCCATGAGGAGGGAGTAGTTCTCCATCGAGGCTCGGGGCTGTACCGGTAGCTATGTGGTTCATCTCTCTCCTATGTGTTTCAATACAATAATCTCATGAGCTGCCTTACATGATTGAGATTCATATGATGATGCTTGTAATCTAGATGTCATTATGCTAGTCAAGTGAGTTTTACTTATGTGATCTCCGGAGACTCCTAGTCCCACGTGTGTAAAGGTGACAGTGTGTGCACCGTGTGGGTCTCTTAGGCCATATTTCACGGAATACTTACTCAATGTTGAATGGCATAGTGAGGTGCTTATTTATATCTCTTTATGATTGCGGCATGTTGTATCACAATTTATCTATGTGCTACTCTAGTGATTTGTTATTAAAGTAGTTTATTCCTCCTGCATGTGTGCAAAGGTGACAGTGCGTGCACCGTGTTAGTACTTGGTTTATGCTATGATCATGATCTCTTGTAGATTGCGAAGTTAACTATTGCTATGATAATATTGATGTGATCTATTCCTCCTACATATGCATGAAGGTGACAGTGTGCATGCTATGCTAGTACTTGGTTTAGTCGTGTTGATCTATCTTACACTAAAGGTTACTAAAATATGAGCATTATTGTGGAGCTTGTTAACTCCGGCATTGAGGGTTCGTGTAATCCTACGCAATGTGTTCATCATCCAACAAAAGTGTAGAGTATGCATTTATCTATTCTGTTATGTGATCAATGTTGAGAGTGTCCACTAGCGAAAGTCTAATCCCTAGGCCTTGTTCCTAAATACTCGCTGAGTTACTACTGCTTGTTTCTTGTTTCTATCGCGTTACTACTGCTGCGTTACTACTGCTTGTTTACTCGTCCCGGGCAGAGCACTTTTCTCGCCGTTGCTACTACTTATTCATACCACCTGTATTTCACTATCTCTTCGCCGAACTAGTGCACCTATTAGGTGTGTTGGGGACACAAGAGACTTCTTGCTTTGTGGTTGCAGGGTTGCATGAGAGGGATATCTTTGACCTCTTCCTCCCTGAGTTCGATAAACCTTGGGTATCCACTTAGGGGAAACTTGCTGCTGTTCTACAAACCTCTGCTCTTGGAGGCCCAACACTGTCTACAAGAATAGAAGCTCCCGTAGACATCAATAGTCACAGAGCAGCTCGAAACAGAGCAAGATCTCGTCTGCAAAACATACCTGAGGCTGACAGAGAGAATTTAGTTCAAAACCTCGACATGTCTTTTATGTCAATCGACACGAGGGGAAATATTATTCCTAAAACACGAGAAGTTGGATACATGGCGACGCAAGTTTTCATCCTCGCATCCAGGAGGCGTTGTATAACATGGCCATGGCAGGAGTTGGAGCCATGGGAACAGCATTTGTAACCACACCTCCTGAAGGATCTGCAAGGCAAAATAGTCCACGGCCTACTGCAGCAGTGCAGGACCCCGAAAGAATGAGTGGGGCAAGAGATGCAGCAACCCAAGCACGGGTAGACAGCGCGTGACAAAACAGAAGAGAACGTCGACATTCCCCAGAAACTGACGAAGAGGATATGTGTGGGCTACCGTGCTTTACAAGACCAGTCCGAAAAACTCGAGTTCCCTCAGGGTTTAAACTACCCGATAATTTCAAAAAATTCGATGGTTTGCAAGATCCTGAGGACTGGCTAGTTGATTATCTCGAGACAGTAAAGCTGATAGGCGATACCGAGCAACAGCCATGCAGAGCATCCAAGTACATTTGAGTGGAGCCGCACGATCATGGATAAAGAAGTTGCCTCCAGGGTCCATCGAGAGTTGGGACAGTTTCGAGGACATATTTGTAAAGAATTTCCGATCCACATGCAAAAAAACCCGCATCATTAGAGGGGTTGAGGGCTTGCAAGCAGAAGTATGATGAATCAATGAGAAAGTACATCCAGAGGTGGAATATTATCAAAAACTCGGCTGAGAACATATCTGACGAGAGAGCAATAGATGTGTTTGTGGCAGGAATTCGACGGAGAGATTTTGTCGAAGACCTAGGGAGAACAAACCCAAAGAAAATATCAGCGTTAATGGAAATAGCGAATAGATGGGCAGATGGAGAAGACGCTGTTCACAACAAGCGACATAGGTCGCCTGAGGAGGACCGTAGTCGAAACTTTCAAAATAGACGACGATTTCCTCGGCAGTTCTCGAGTTACGATGCTCCTGACCAGATATCGGCTGGATTTCGAGGAAACACTGGAGGAAACAATCGAGATGATTATCAAAGGAGTAGCGAGCAGCGAGGCGATAATAGAGACGACTCCCGTAACAATAGACAAAATAATGGACCAAGGTTCCAGAGACCATATATATCTCCCGAGGATATGATGAACGGACCGTGTCAGATGCATTTTTATCTCGACAATAACGGGAAGAGGAAGTCAGGGCATCTGAAAAAGGACTGCCGAAATTTTCAAGCAATGCTGAGATTTGCAGGGCAATAAAACATGCAAGCAATGAATAGAAACCCCCAGGGGCCAAGGAGTGAGATCCACCTTCCTCCTCCTCTAGCAATAACGGATGCTAATCGACATCAGCTGCAAATAGCGGCAGCTCCAAATCACCTCCTTATATCGACACCAACGGCGCGATCTCGATGATTCAGAAGGTTAGGCCATCTAACAGGGCTCAGAAAGTAATCTCGCGTCAAGTGTTCATGGCAGAGAAGATGCCTCCACCAACAATTGAGTACCTGAATTGGTCGGGACAGGACATTGGCTTCACAATAGCGGATCACCCGCAGCAAGTTCCTCGACCAGGGTAATCAGCACTTATTTTAGCAGCGGTGATCGCAGGATTCGACGTTTCTCGAGTATTCATAGATGGATGCAGCAGTCTAAACCTTATGTATGCAGATACATTAAGGAAGATGAACATATCCCTGGCGAACTTAGAACCAACTGACACACGTTTCCATGGTATCACACCAGACAAGCCAAGTTATCCGCTGGGGAAGATCAATCTTGACGTTCAGTTTGGAACCCGAGAAAACTACAGGATAGAAAGGCTGGAGTTCGAAGTTGTCGATTTTCCGTCGCAATATCATGCTTTGTTGGGACGACCAGCGTATGCCAGGTTTTATGGCGGTACCGCACTACACATACTTGTTGTGGAGGCTACCTGGACCCAAGGGACCGATTACAGTCAAGGGCAGTTTCGCGTTAGCTGATAAATGCGACAAGGACTTTCGCCGTCTGTCAGAAACTTTCGGGATGCAAGCAGAATATATGGCGTCAAGGCTAACAACTGACTATGATGTGTTACCAGATGTAGGAAGGCCACTCAGGGAGCTAACCTTTAACACTACCAAGGATTCTAAGGAGGTACAGATTCACCCGACAGATCCCAAGAAAACGACGTCCATTGCAACAAACATGGACCTCGCATAGGAAAGCGCGCTCATCGAGTTCCTCCGTGAGCACTGGAAAATCTTCGCATGGTGTCCAGCTGACATGCCAGGAGTACCCAAGGAACTTGCCGAGCACCACCTAAACTTGGATCCAATAGCGAGACCAATTAAACAACCTTTGCGGCGTTTTTCGGAACCAAACCGCAAAGCCATGCTGTCAGAGATTGATCGACTCAGAGAAGCTGGTTTTGTCAAAGAATTACATACAGAGGCCACGTGGGTAGCTAACCCAGTGTTGGTCCCGAAGAAAAACACGAAAGTCCTTCGCATGTGTGTCGACTTCACGTGTCTCAATAAACACTGTCCAAAGGATCACTTTCCCCTCCCAAGGATCGATCAAATTATCGACTCCACGGCAGGATGTGAACGTCTTTCCTTCCTGGATGCGTATTCTGGTTATAACCAGATCAGACTGAAAGAGGATGACGAGGTCAAAACGA